>NC_064471.1:5662734-5887459 GCF_023343835.1 Lagopus muta
CTCAGTTTCACATTCACCCTCAATATTAGCAGAAGTGTGCATCCACCACTACACATTAATGAGATGCAGCTTTTTCATGAAATACTTAAATATTTCCAACAGAGAAAAAATTAGTTATATACTTACAGCATGGGGTCTTCTGCTTGTTCACAAGTTGTGGGAATGCAAAGATAGCTGACACGTCTAGCTCACGGTTTTCCTTCTGTTCATCATCCCCAGTCTGGTCAGCCCAAACTACTGATTTTTGTCTTTGAATCAGCTGTTCTACCTCTCCAAATTCAGCCTCAGTTAAAGTATTTGTCAACCCAGCTTCTTTCAAAGTCAGATACTGCTTGCGAAGAACTGGAAGCAAAGCATTTAGAACTCTGTAAAACAAGACAAATGTGACTAAATCACAATCTGGTCTCTACTAGCACTGCTGCCACCACTAGTAATTCAAGGGTTTTTCCTTGTCCTCCTCCACCCTGGAGATCTGTTTTATGTCATTCCACAAAATTTCAACTAGGAAAAAACATTCTTGACTAAGCTGAGTAACTTTTCTCTTTAGCAAAATCAAGTATTTCAGTATAAGAATTTTCCAAGTATAGTTTTTCTTTAATGTCTCAGTTTTTCCTCACTGTTTCTAAGATCCCTCAATCAGTGCAAAAATAGTTGTCATATCCTGACGGAATTTGGACTTTCTAAAATTAAGGATAAGATGCACGCACAACTGCAAAACAAATTCAAATGAGAGAAGTTTCAGAAATGTATATGAATAAAGGAATTTGTTAGCTCTTGCCTTGGTTGCAAGACTAAGCTCTAGGTTCAAACAGTAGCCAAGGGGATGTGCATGCAAAAAAAAAAAAAAAAAAAAAAAAAAAAAACAAATGAGAAACTTGAAGTTACAGAAATGGAATGTTAAGTGTTTGGCTTTCAGCTTTGAAGGTTTGTGTATTTGTTATTGTAAAGCTTATCCTAAATACCCTTTCTCCAAATGATGACTAGCAGCCAGTTATTTCATTTTGGAATTATTTCATTATATACATTTTACATCTATTTATGGAAGACCTTTGTGATTACTTCTCATTGCATATCTTGCACCCTGAAGGTCTGCATTCAACAGGTTCAAGAGACTGATGACAGAGCTGATATTTACCTTCAAATTCAGCTTTTTTTTTTTTTTTTGCAGTCTGACCACATATATACCAGTTTAATTATAACATTCTTAGTACAGGTAGAAGCATTTAATTTCCTGCACTGTAGACACAAACACAAACGCACAAATTGCAATCAGTACTGTTCAACATAAAAGTGAAAAAAAAGATACAGTAGCCTATTAACAAATCCTTAAAGCTATGCAGAGAAAAATGAAGTAAAAATAAGTGATGGACACAGTGCTCACAGTTTCAGATAAACAAAGAATGACAGAAAGCAAGATTTACCAAGCTATTATTTTCCTTACCTTTTTATAGAAGAAAACAATTCTAATCTTAAGATAAAAGTGAGAAAAATCATGCTTCTGTTTTAACTGTCTGTTCTATAGACATCCCAAAGTTACAAATGCCAAAAAGGAAGTTTTAAAGAGGCCTCCTGTACTGAAATTGTACTTACTTTTCCATCTGCTTATAGTGCTGATCTTGAAAGGACAATAGAGACAGCATGTGCTCAATCTGGGCTTTCAGGTCCTTAACTTCTAGGTTTAAATGGCAACACTGAAGATCTTCATGCAGTTCCTTAGGAAATTAGCAATGGAAAAAAAACCAAACAACAGTAGATCAAATTATAAGTGAGAAACTGAAGTATAAAATGAAAAATAATCATATTAATAGGTGATCTATTGAAATGTAAAGCTAAAATGGATCAATAGTATTCTAATAAATTTATTGTGAATTGCTTGATTTTAATTTACGTGCATAAATATTTTGTTAATTGACAAAAAGATGAGTGTGCTCTAATTAGCTCTAGGAGTCCAGCAGGCACACATGTATTTACATGTGCATGGCCAAAGATACACTTGCTTCTTTTCCTATGTACTTGCTCCATATTTGGATTTCAGTGATGCTGACTAGAACAAGTCTCCCTCATATTCAGTTATCTTCCTGTGATGCCAATATTTTATTTGAAATACTTTAAAATTGACTCTTACTGTATAAAAAAATTTTAGTCATCCTAATATAAATATTCCATTACCTGAGTTATACAAGTGCTCATTGCACAATGTAATTCAAGCCAGCCTAATTGCCAACTGAAATCAAAAGGCAGAGAGGAAAATCCTAACCCTTTCTTTTCCTCATCTTTTTTTTCCTGTACATGCTTTCATCCCTCCCCTTCTGCCAGCTCAGGTGTTCACTTGGGACTGCATCAAGCTCGAGTTGCTAAAACTTGGAAAAGAGCTTAACACAATTTCTTCCCTGATTCTCACCTCTCTCGCAACCTTGAAATGAATTTTTTTTTTCTTCTTTTTTTTGCCAAGATAAAAACTAGATTAGGCATGCTTAGACAAGCATTAAGACCTACTGTGAAGGTAAGAACAGAAGTGTAGGGCAAGAAGCAGGATCAACTCTCAAGCAGCTGTCTCAAGTGCTCAGCCATACCATTTATTTACCTTTAGAATGTGTTTTTACAGGTAATTATACACTTTTACACGGAATGATTGTACAAACAACACAATACCATTACGGTAGAAAATCTAAAATACTTAACACTAGATTTTGAAACCACTCGGAAAGAATTAGTCACAGTCAAAACCACAAGGGAGATGGAAAGAAGAAAAATCTACCCTTGAGTCACATGTTGCTTACAGCGCATGAAATCTGCCCTTGAAGTGAAAGGCCTTTTACCTTTGGAATACAGCCACCTTGATCCAGGAGGCGCATTTTGGTTTCAACGCGATGCAGCCAATTGGTATTTTCCTCAAAATGTTCCATCTTCTCCTCTTTCTTCTTCTGTACATGTGCACAGTAGGTTCTAAGCCTTGCAAGCATATGATCCCGCTTGCAAGTGGCCTAAAATTGAAAGAGACACAGCGTTGAAAGTGGCAACTTTCATCTGATATTTTCTAGCATCTCTCTATAAAATAATTCTATATACTTACACAGCAAATATTTCACATTTTTGACTAGTTTAATAAAAGTAAAATAGCTCATTCTTCTTATGGAGCATCACTGAACCACATGTAAACCTCCCCATACTCATTTAATTTTACCATTATTATGGCCTACTCTTGTTAGAAACTTATTGTACTTATAGAACCAGTGATGCTTGACTGTTAGGCACACCCTGTAAGTTACCTAATGGCTAAAAAAAAATCATTGGAGCATTTCAGTGCAGTACTGCTAAGATCCAACACAGAAGCCTGCTCTTAAGAAACATTTGTATGAAATTGTGCGTGAGCACATAACCCCCACTATGAACACAACAACTGCGCCCCACTGGACAAAAGCATTACTTCAGAGTTTCTATGACATGAAAGAATTTTAGAGTGCGTTAGTCACTTGAAATGTCTTAATGACAACCAAAAACTTGCGACATTTTTTCCTATTTGGACCAAATGCCTTGTGAATTACTGAAAAAAAATAGTAGCTTGCAAATTATCACCTTCAGCTCAACGCAGACTGTTACTGTCACTAATCAAAATCAGCCCCACCCCTAGTTTCATGAGTACATAAAGCATTTAAGTCAAATTGTATCAGAGAAATTAAAATACTAGATGTTACCTTGATCTTCTAGAAAGAAGCAAGCATTCAGTGCAACATCAATTGTTAATAATTAGCCTCATACTCTTGAGTTATATTTCATGGCAATTAAACATGATTTTGGCTCACGTGACCTTGCCCATAAACAGCTATTCAGAGATGGCTCTGGTGACTAGTGGAAACAATAAGAATCTGTCTTGTTTAGCACAATGTCAGTGTTTCTCCTTATGAACAGGATTAGTAACAACACATGGTTATATCAGCTTCATAACAGCCTCTGTGGCTGTACCATCCATACATTATCACAGTTTTTGGACAAGATCACCGTGAGTCTCCCAAGGCATTAAGTAACTATGACACACTCCAACCTGCAGAAGGTTCAGCTGAAAAAAGTTTTCACAGTTAACAGTAATGAGCAGAAACACACAGCTTATGTGGCATGGGGAAAAAGCCTGACTGGCATTAAAATAATATTTCTAACCTTAATACAGAGAACGTTATCTGAGTGTTAATCAGAGTGTCCCATATCAACAGCATAAATAACAAAGCAGTAGCTAATTGTTTAAGTTGCATAAATACTTTAGGACTTTAGACAACTCACCTTCTCTATTCTTTCTTCAGAGCATATCAGTTGAGTTTGTTCATGATACCGTTTCTGATAATAAGCCTTCAGTGTACTGACTTTCAGCTGCATTTCCAGCTTCAGGTATTCTTCTCTGATTTCCTCACGGTTTGCAAACACATTTTTAAGAACTTCTTTGTATCTATTACAAGTGAAGTATCACAAAGATAAGCAAGTGAGCTACTAGTACTTTACTATTACATGCAAGCACACACACAGGCCATCCTTTACTTTGGGAAAGTCTCCAATCCAAGCTGTAAATCAGAACATGCATCACACCTTAGCGCTTTTCAGGCTAATAGGGGAAACAGTGATGGAAGATACTTAGAAGTTACTCCAACTAGACTAATGTCTAAATGGACTCAAAAATCTGCTTATCCCTAGTCTGCAACGCAAATTAGAGTAACAAGCATAAGGAGAAAGCCTAGAAAGATTATCACATTGCAATGTAAGTTTCTGTGGTGGTATTCTCACCCTTCATTCCTAGATACTGCAAGAGCAGTCCAGAATAGTCAAAAAGATTCAATCATGACACCAAGATAATACTCACATAAGGTGACAGTTAAACATGCAAGCATTCTAAAGATATGCAAAATTAGATTGCTATACAGTGTTTGTTACAGAGCATCATGAAATGCTGTACAGTTACTATAAAATTGAGCATAGGCCGAAGTAGAGAACAAGCTGAAGAGACATTCTTGCCATAAAGTTAACTTTTAAACAACACATTTCAGAAGCAGCAATTTCATAATCTGAATTCTGAACAGCCCAAACTGTCTTATTACTTGCATTTTAAGAACAGGTAACTTTTTTCTATAGTTTCAGAAACCCAGGAGTCTTGCCCAAAGTTCTCCAGACAACGCTACTGTATTGATGTAAAGATCTGTACAGACACAGTGAATTTAGAAAAACTTCTTTAAGGAGTAAGATATTCTCCTGCAGAACATGACTGCTTTTACTTTACACTATTACTATCTATACAGTCACCCTATGAGTGAATGTTTGCACAAGCAGCTGAAATTTTTTTTTTTTTTTTTTGCCTCCACAGTATCCATAGAAACACAGTCCCTCCCACCTGCTTTGGAAATACAGCAGCAGAGAAGTGATGGCAAATTCTATTATTTTAACAACAGTAAAATTCTGCAAACAGTTTAAGTGAAGCTACAGAATAGAATCTCCTCCTGCACTCTGTAATTATTAGGAACTATTATCACTATGTACCAATAAATGAACCTTTTGTGTAGATAAGGATCAGTGTCCCAGCTACAGTATCAAGTAGAGAAGCCTCTGCAAAACTCCTGCTTTGAGAGGGATTTCTCAGTAAGCATACTTTTATTTCTGTGAAAGAATCTTTCCTATTCTTCACTTAATGTTAGAGTGAACCTGTAAGCACATGCAGGATATAATCATCTCTGGACTACCTACTTTCAGAGCTCACAGACCTACGCATGGGTGGCAGTACCAAAGTCAGTGTCCAAGGTCTGCATCAATAGGCTGAAGACTTGAAAGTTTGGCAGACATCACGTATCCTAGCTTTAGTCAACAGAAAGCACAGGAATGACTTCTAGGTTTGAAAGAGCAAGAAGAGTAATTAAGTGAGCCTAAACCCCTTTCAGATCACACTGGAAGATATCTTTGTTGGTTGTTTTTTTTTTGAGGCTTAGCCTCAAAATCCTCATCATGCAATACTATTACTTAGTATGCTTTAATAAAATTTTTCAAATACCCTTAATTTAGGGATCTGTGAATTGGTGTAGCCATAGCAGTCAAAACCCTGATTTAGATAGAAGAGAGAAGAATATAGATAAACAAAGAATGTTCTTCACAGAACTGTAGTATATATGCCACGGTAGAAAAGTGGTAATATTTAGACAGGACAAAGTAATCCATTAAATGACCCCTTAAACTTACAGTTAAATAAGGAACTCGTCCAAACTGCTAACGTTTTGCAGATAAGAATGACACTTTACCATCTCTTTCCAATAAAATATCAAACTTGTACTTTATGATGAATGAAGAGACAGCCAATATCCAGTAAGTAAAAGCATTTCCCCCTACACAATTTCTTAACTATTTTCTGAAGAGGTTTCACAAGCACAGCCAAAGATACCTAACAGCTGTAATTTCTTTGGTTTTGATCCAGACACTTGATGCTAACAATACATCTCTAAACAATATATAATAAATTTCTTCTCCTTCAGCAGATAAAAAACACATACACAATGAACCTTCACAAGCTTAGGTTTAGCCAAACAAATGTAACAAAATTACCTCCTTTCCTTGAAAAATCTCCAAGATCCTAATCTGTTGCTAAACAGTCAAGTCTGCCCTAAGAGTGTGGAAGATTTTAATACTAGCTCAATTCCCATGAAATCCTGTTGGGTACTACTTTAGTAAACATTTTCAAATTTCTGCAATTTGAAGAAATGGATTTTTACTGTTATCTCAGAAGGTTTTCCCAGGTAGAAAACACATTCAAGAGGCCAGTGAAAGTATTAACTGAACTAAGTAGGTGGATAAATGTCGGGAATATATGATGAGATATGAATATATGATGAGATATGAAGGGACAGACCCAGTGAGACTTTCAAACCAAAACCTAACCTTCTCAAGGTATAGATATACTGACTTGTGTAACAAATACATATAAATATCTTAAGTATTCTCTTGTCACACCAGAAAGATCGGTAGGAACATCATGAAGTCATCTTGAAGGTTGACAAATCTAAAAGCAATAGGAAAGAACAGCCTACTAATGTGACTGAGTTTCCATGTGAAAGAATAATTCCAGTTCCTGCCATCCAAATCGCACAGGAAGGGTACTACTGATGAAATAATTGTCAGCCATAACAGCATCTGCTGTCATTTACGCATTCTACATTGTCAGCCCACAAAAACAAATTAAGTGGCTTTGCTGAAAGCTGGCATTCATACGTCCCTCTGTTCCTCACCCTGAAAGGTTACTGGTAAAACAGTTAACCTGGCGGTGAGCAGAAACAACAGCATTAGAACTTGCATATAGATTTGTTATTTTTTTAATATGCAGTAGAGTATCAATTTCCATTCGATAACATGTTCCTAGAATCTACAAACCGAACCTTACAGAAACTCTACTATACCTCTCCCAGAAACATACTATCTCTACTAGTCTAGGCTTAACCAGTTTATTGATAATATAACTTAAAAGCTATAATACCTTACAAGAAAGTTATTTTCCCATTTTTTAGGTTACGAAGATCAGTTTCCCATTAACAAAAAATAACTGTTCTCTCTTACTCTAGGACTGTCTAGTTTTCCAAGTCCTACAGAATGGGCTTGCATCACCCCACAAGATTACTCCACAGTGATTTATCACAAAGCTTTCTATTACGCTTTTCCCTTTCCTAAAGCATATTGTGTTATTTTATTACACAGCACTCAAATGCAACACTAACCTATACTGTTACATTTATCATTCTTTTTCTGTCCTCCTGTGCAGCCTACGTATACTTAATAGTTGCTCGATTTATTCCTTCTCTACCCCATCCCTCCCCCAGCCTTTTTTTCCCTCCTATTGATTATCTGGCTGGCAGTTGTTAGTTATATCTTATTAGCAGATGAAGTGATTTTTCACTGTGAATAACAACACCTCGGTGAACAACCCTAAGCCAGCTCTGTGCTACCCACACAGACAAAATGCTCAGGACAGATCTTGTTTGTAAGTTGAAAATATTTCACTAATGTCATCTCATTTTTGTATAGTAGGACACTACCAGGTCTGCAAACATACATTTTTTTATACATATGTGCACACAAGTTCTAAAAAGTTTTTAGCAAGACATCACTTGCAGGTGTTGGTTCTTTCACTAATACAATAAGAAAATAAGATCCAAACTAAAGGCAAGGTAAAATAACTTCACAGCAACATTGCTAAGTATAGGCTCAAAATAGAGTAAGACTCAAGAGAAAAGGAAATGTAAATTTTATCTCAAAACTGAGGTTATAATATGGTAGTTAATACAATATAGTAGTTTATACATCTGAGATTGAAGAAAGTTGCTATTTTCCTCCCCCTCAAAGTCTTTAGGTTTTGGTACTCAGAATGAACTTGTTACTCCTACAGAGTAACAGGAGCTTCTAGGAGAACATTTGTCCTAAACATCTTTTGTATTGCCAGTGGTACAATTTCATATGCACAGTTATACAGAAGACTACTGGTAGCTTTGGGACAAAAATACCTAACTTCTCAATGAAATAGCTTCATTTCAGTAACGAAGGCAAAGATAAGCTTAACAAATCCCATCACGGAAACATTTTAATAATCATATGCTTACTTCTCAAAGCTCATAACTCCAGTTAGATTCCATCTCCTATCATACATACAAAAATTCTTGGTACCAGCAGTTAAACAAAAATTTTATGGGTATCAATATAATCCACACCATAATATCTACATGACAGAAGTATTATCAGCAAACACTTCACAAGAAAGTAGTTATAGATATAAGACCTTCACCATAGATCTAATTCATGATGTCAGTGAGTCATATCAGCTTCTTGATGGTCAGGCTACATGATTATCTCACAGGATTTTGTTGAATAGTTTGCCTAGTAAGTTAAAATACTTCCTCAAGTACACTTCCTCAAGTACTTGTTGCCTTCTGAATTCACCTTTTCAGCTTTTCTGAACAGGAGTGGCAGTACTGCACTACTCTATGTAAAACAATGTTAGGAGTTACAAAACCAACACTGAAAGAGTAGTTTCACTCTACAGATATTTTTATTATTTTATTATTATCTATTTTATATTGCTTACACATTATTTTACTACATATTTATTATTTATAATCAGGAAAACCCCAGTCTTGAAGAAAAAAATCTTCATGTGATCAATTTACCTTTGTATTTCCACTTGCTGATGGTTTGAAATTACAGAAGAATCCTGGCTTCGATGGATGCTTGCTTTTTCTTCGTATGTTCGCAATTTCTCCTTCAGCATCATGATCTTAAACAAAAGAGGTACCTTTTAGCTGGATTTTTTCCCTTGATTTTTGAAACCATCCTTCTGTGCATTTGTCTCAACACATTTACAAATAGCACTAAGTGATATCCTTTTTGAAAAAAAAAGAACATTCCTTAACTTAACACAGAATTATTAGGACAATATTTGCCCTGTAGGTGCAATCACATTAACTTTATTTTAAAATTCAAGCTTGTAGCAGTTATATAATCTATTGTTAAAATGTTGTCATAACGTACCTCTTTCTTCTGTTCATTGCAGATTTTAACATATTGGCTTATGTGGCTGTCCAAACTAACAACATTACTCTTCAACTGTTAAAGAAATGAAACAAATTATAACTCATGAAGGAGATTTTTTTTAATTTCCCTGCATAAAAACAGACTGTGTTTAAGTACTACATAATTACATTTGCACTATACTCTGAGGAAAGGGATGAATATATTTCTGGCTTGGCCACAAAAATGAACTTTTTAGCTTTTGATGTCATCTGCTGCATATAGTTTTCCTTACAACAGCAATAAATATTAAAAATAAAAAACTATGCAAAAGTGGAAATTACAGTAAAATTCCATAGTATGTAAAAGAAATTTTGGTATCACAGTACAAAGGATTATTAAAAAGTCACTTAAAAAAAAAAATCACAACAGTCTAAATAGATACTACAGAGCAGAAGACAGGAAGCCACAACGGATTTCCACTTGTCAATAGAAGCTCATTCAGATTGTCAGCTCCAGTTGAATCCTACTTGTGACAGAGCTGGACTGGCTCGAGCACAACTGTTCAGATACTTCTTTCATGTGCTTTACTGAGCTCTGAATACAGAATGGTAAGACACTGAAACTGGCTGTGGATTTCACCAATTGAAGATTATTTCTAAATCTGAGGCTCAGAAGACAAAATCTTTTCAGCTCACTCTCAGTAACAAACACCAAGATGAAGAAAGAAGAGACAACAAAAGAATGTTGAGGAAAAACAGGTAAGTAAATTGAAAATAGTCCTCTGAAAGAAATAACCCTTCTCCTAAGAAGATATTACTACACTTTGACAGAAGATCAGTAAATGCCAATATACTCACGGAAGACTTGATATCCTTTGCTCGGTTTGCATATTTAAGAGTATTATAGGTATCATCATAAAACATAAAGGATGGACTAACAGCAGCTACCATTATTGTTCGGCAATTTCCTCCAAGGGAATCTTTCAACAAACGAGTGAGCTTGCTGTTTCGATAAGGAATGTGCTGTTTCTTGCTCTATAAAGAAAACATTGTTATGTATTAAGCAGCTGTACTTTACATATGCTTCAGTGTTTGCTTACCCTTTCAGGAATACCACCAAACATGACAAATAGACTTACAATATCTCTTTTACATAAATCAACTTCCTCAAAATCACATTTACAATCTGCTTTAAACCTCTCAGAATTGTTTAATACCCCTATAGCAGAATTGTTGCTCAGGTTACTTCCCAATGTCCGAAAATATAACAAAAATTCTTATGGTGTGAGCAACTAACATAAAAAAGTAGGCTATGCAAACCATTTCAGTTCAGAGTGATTGAGGTTGAAGTCCCTTTCGAGATCCCTCTACTCAAAGCATTCTCAGCTACAGCAAGCTGCCAAGAATTTTGTCCAGTTGAGTTTTGATTACCTGCAATGATATTGACTCAACCACCTCTCCAAGCAACTCAGCTGCCTGAGTTTGCTCAGTAAAGCTTGTTCCTTCATTACATTTACACTCTCCATCTCATAGTACAGAAGCAATTAGTACCCCAATCCCATACTGAATACGTCAACGTGAATTATCTTACTTATATAAAATGGTACAGGTTCTAAATTCTGCCTTTTACCCCAACAAGACGGCAGGGGAAGTCTGCAGCTTTGCCAGGCAGCGTAACAGGAAATAAAAGCTTTGATCATTTACCCTATTTGAAAGGAGAAATTGCTAGCTGACCAAGAGGTGCAAGCTGTGGATTTGAGTTTGGCAAAAATTCAGACTGTTTTGTCCCTCTCTCACACAACTGTTCATGCCATTTCCCTTGAGCTGCTGAGCCAGATCAAGAGAATAATTTACTGCCACAAACAAGGTGGGCGAAAGAGCACAAAAGACCAATCAAATCCATAATGCACACCTTGTCTCCCCCTTCAAAATAAACACTGGGATATAGAACCCAAAACAAAAAAGGCATTTCGTGATCTGGGAAACAAGACCCTGCAGCCAGCAAGGTAGAGAACATTTGTAGCCAAAGGCAGGAAAGCCTGATAGGGCAACCCCCTTAACTGATCAGTTGAGATTTAACAACTTACTACTGACTAGAAGGGCATACTACCCTGCTCTTCAAATCTCTGCTAACAGTCCTCACAAATAACTGAACCAGCAAACACTCAATAGGGTAAAAAACAAACAAAATTCATTAAACCCCTTTAAATTTAGAAGTAGCTCTGTGTAAGTAAAGTTGTATTTTTGGCAGCCATTCCTGAATAGGGAATAAAGCTTTCCTGTATATAAATATATATATATATATATATATATATATATCTCAATATCAAATTTTCAGTGCAGGATATTATTCTGGAGATGAGAAAGGAGGCAGTTTATTTTCTTGAAAATATCGTGTTGACTAGACAACAAATTCATTCCCTATCCATAGGAGTAATGAAGACACACTCTGATTCTTGTTTTTCTGCCTCGTATGACTATAATGGAAAGTAACTGAAGGGAAGTATTATATATAGTATCCTTACCTACGTAGTACCTTAAAAGTACCTTATAGTACCTTAACTACATCCATTGTTACAATTATCTTAAAACTGTTTTATTAAATACCTATACTTTTTTCTATTGGACATTTGTACCTAACAGGTAACATCTTGCATACAGAGCAAATATACCTTACAGACCCCACCCAACAAAATACTAGAATAGGGACAAAGCTTAAAAATAAAAAAAGCTTGTTGAAACAGGATAATACTTTGAAAAGATCAAAGGAAATACAACGATTCTGACTGGCCTATTTGAAAGTCAGTTTATAGCCAGAAGATAAGAGAAACAAAGATGAGAACGTAGCATTCACTAGAAAAGTAGATAAGGAAATGCAAGGCCCTCCCAGGCAATGCAGGAAATAAGTACACAGCAACAATCTCTAGTAAGAGATTTAATGACAAGACAGGTTTGGACATATACAAGGTACGATGACAACACTAGAAAGGAAAGTATTCTTTAAAGACAGGTGGGAACATTAGCAGCAGTATGAAATACTTTAGGGAAGCAATCTTGACAAAAAAAAAAAAAAATAGGAGGGGAGAAATGGATTGCAATAATCAAGTCAAATATACAGAAAGACAAAAAAAAAAAAAAAGTAATTACAGAAGAAACAGGAAAGCAAGCATGTCCATGAAAGCTTTTCCTGATGCACAAAAAACAGCATCTTGTTGAAAAGCAGTTGATAAATAATTGTATCATTTCAATTCTGCTTTTCAACATTTATTTGAAGTTCTCATGCCATTGACAGTACAACACACATTCAATCAGATGATGTCTATGAGTTTAACCACAAACTGAGGTGGAAAGAAAGGAAATAAGTTTCTCCAAAAACACATTACAGAAAGTAGCTATTCTTTTTTCCTTCTACAAAAGGATACTTCTGATTTTTCACTTTAAAAGTTGAAGATTAGTAAGGTGGTCTCCATGTACAAAACATACTGCCCTTTTACCAAATCAATAAAAAGAATTCTCAAATGAATCTCCATTATGATGATGAACTGGTTAGAAAGTTATCCATTAATTTCTGTTACTGTGCAAAACGTGTGTTTCACAAAATGGAAAGAATTAGGAGGTAAGAAAAAAACAAACAAACAAACAAGAAACAGTTCAGATGCACGTCACCAAACCTAATAGACTCATACATGGTTGATAACGGGGGAAGTTCTTTGCTATGAGAGTGGTGAGGTGCTGGAACAGCTGCCCAGAGAGGCTGTGATGCCCCATCCATCCCTGGAGGTGTTTAAGGCCAGGTTGGATGGGGCTCCGGGCAGCCTGGGCTGCTATGAAATGTGGAGGTTGGTGGCCCTGCGTGTGGCAGGGGGTTGGAGATTCATGATCCTTGAGGTCCCTTCCAACCCTGGCCATTCTGCGATTCTGTGATGATGGGCAGAATCCCTAACTGTTGTAACAGTTTAAAACCTTAGGATTTCTGCTCTGATTTTAAGCAACACAGTATAGGACATTTTCGTTCAACACTCTTCTTGTGAAGGAAAATCCTAAACCTTTAGTTTATCTAAGTAAACCTTAAGGCAATCCATGGGATAATGATTCCAATCATCGATATAATCAGATATGAAATTAGGATACTTAAAACACATTGTTTCTCTTTCATATGGAAGTTACTGTCAGCAACAAAGCTCACGTGGCTAAAATTAAGCTACATCAGATGATTCAGTAACTAAAAAGTTAACAAAACAACTCCCTCCCTATCCCACCCCTCAGCAGAGTCTACAGAGGCTCTATTTCTTAAGAGAATAAAGGCCCTATTACATACATTTTCTGATATACTCCATGGTGACAGGCAATGAGGAAGTTACAAACAAACAATAAGAGTCAAAAAGATGCAACACTTAATGCTTATCATGTACAAAAACATTTCCACAAGACTAGAAGTCGAAGACGGTTTGGGAAAGCACCACGTACCTTAGGATCTGCCAAGGCATTAAAGATATTTCCAAGAGCTAGCAGGGAGCGGTTAATGTTTGCTCCTTCTCTAAAACGAGCTCCCTTAGCATTTGTAGCACTGGCACGTTCAGATCCTGCGAGGTCAATGAGGGACATTTTGGCGATGCAAACATTTTGACTAATGCTAGCTATCTTGTCTTGCTGTCTTAAGTAAATCTACAAGGCAAAAAAAAAAAAAAAAAAAAAGTTAGTTGACCACTATGCAGCGTCTTATTACTCTAACATCACCAGAAATTCTCATTGGAATCCTTTTGCATTCTAAGTTAAGCCTTTCCATACTCATCAACAGGCAATCTGTCCTAGTGGAACATCATTTCTGACTCCTCAAGTTCACCTGCTTCAGGTAGGAAAAAAAAAAAAAATTTGAGTATGGTTGTATACTGTATCTGGCTGAGAAGTAGTAAACTTTCTTCGTACAAGCTCTTATGTTGCTGTCTTTCAGATTTAGGACAGTTGAACACTAATGTTTTCATATTGTTGAGTAGTACTGACAAAGCATGAAAGCCTTCTCCATTGCTCAGTCAGCCCTTGCTCCAACTCCAGCCAGCTTGAGTGGGCAAGAAGCTAGGAGGGGACACGACTCAGAGAGCAGACCTCACCCAAATAGTGATATATTCCATGGAACATCTTACCCAGTGACAGAACTGGTTGCATTTTTCCAGAGCAGTAACTTTTTCTGTCCCCCTTCGACTGCCTTTATTTTGAACCACATGGTTTCCCAACCTACCCCTCTTTGCCCTTCATATTTTCTGTCACATTGCACTGTGGGGGAGTAAACAAGTCTATACCAAATATAAATATTTCTGCATCAAACAATACAATCAAGACCCATTGTACCATTTTAGTGAGATCAACATAGAACAAGAGAGAAAAGCCATTTCTCTGTATTTTTTATTGTCAAGGAGCTATTCCAGGCTGGTAACACTCTAACAATATACAGTTAACAACCATTAGTCAACTAGAGAAAGGTGGAGTGACAGCCAAATCATGTTCTATGACTCAAGCTTTTATAAAAATCCAAAAGATACAGGAAATGCCCCAAAGCACAATCCTCCCTGTTTCTTCATTCATCAACAGAACCCTTTCAGTGTTGTGTAAATAAAGGAAATAGCTGCAAATTGACATAAGCAATTACTTACAGTACGGGCTGACTAGTTTGTACTGATTTCTTAGAGATGCCAGAACTGCTAATAAGGACCACAGGTAGACAAAGTACCTAAAATCCCCCCTTTAAATTTAAGAAGTGTACGGCTCTGAATTTACTTAGCTTAAAGCAATACTCATTAGTTTAAACTTGAAACTTTCAGTTATGTTGTATCAATGTAGCTCCTGACAGCATTATCCCATTTAAGTGTCACGTGCAGAATGTAGTATTAAGATTAAACAACTTATTTTTATTATTTCCCACACACACATTTGTATAAATGACATATTCCCCCTCACAACCTCAAGCATCAAGTCACTTCTGTGGAAAAAGGCCATTCATTGTTAAATGAACAACTAATCCAATGCTGCAATGCCTTATGTCTTCCTATGAAAACCGACAATAGTAGATATTTACTTAAATCACACCGTTGAGATACACAATTATCTAACAAAACAAAGAATGACTTCCAGCAGTAAGGTAAAAGCTTTCCTAGTTAGCAATTGAGTGTCTTTATTGATAGCTAGTAAAATTTCAGGATTATCTCACTATAGAGAAGAAGCGTATTAGGAACACTACCAAGCATGCGCGCGCACACACACACAGTCTTGCTACCTACAGTAACCTGTTGACACCACCCTTGAATAGAATCAAACTGTTCTTGTGAAAGAATTGTGCCTCTGATTACACTGCTGAACATGCTTGTAGAGCCATGACATGGCAATGTCAAGTCTCCATATTGAGATGCTTCACTTTGTGAGGAAGTCAGACTATCCAGACATTTAACCAGGAATATTAAGTTCTGTCAAGCATTCCACCTAGCTGACTGCAGTGGCTTATGGGGACTAAGACACAACCAGAGCATTTTATGCTATCATGGCTGCTCTGCCCGCCACCACCAGCACCAGGACACCAGGAAAAAACAAACAGAGGATGAACCCACATAGATTAGTTAAAAAATAAATCTGTCCCTTTTCTCGAGTTCAGAGAAATACTATACTAGTTTTAGAAGTCATAAGAAAGCTATTAGCAATAACCATCTTGCAAATGGATTTGGAGAAAAACCATACACGTGAGCTGCATAAGCTTACACTACCTCTTATTTCTTTCAAGTCAAATGCTTTCTTTAGAAGTATTTTGTAAACTATCTTTTCAGTGTTACTTGCGCTCTTCGATGCACCATACCATTTTAGAGTATATTCATATACATTCAAAATGAAAGATACTTGTAGGTACCCGAATGGTACCTACCTTGCTTTTTATGCATACATCCACAGAAATGGAATTTTTTGTTCCTACAACATGTAGATTCAATAGGATCTTTCAATTCATCATGTTTTTACTTTATTGCCAATAATTAACAACCCATTCACCTTCAAGCACTTCTGTTCCAACCTGTTCTCTAAGGAGAGTTACTCTGCAACAACGCATTTAAAGAAAGATCAAGTCTCCACACAGGATGTTTCTTCTGGTCATACATTCCAACAAAATTACAGTACAGTACAAACATACTCATTCTGTCAATACAGTTTATTTCATTGGGTACTTAAGCAATTTTTGCTAATGAGTAAATATACCTACACTGAGATCAATTTGCCAGAGTAAACAAAGAATGCAGGCTGGAGAAGATGAACACTCCAGCATCTCTAGTCACTTAATTGCTTGCCTTCCTGTTAAAAATACCACTAGACTGCAACAGCTACCTAATTTACTTAATTGCTTGCCATTTTTAGAAATGAACTGAGATGAATGCAAAGCCTGTCTGATGAAACAAATCTGAACTCTTTGCTGTCAAATAAAAGTGAGGATAAGACACTCCAGCCCCAAGTAAACAAGGAAATCAGCTGTTTGTGCTCTGACCTCAGTCTGTGGCAGTGCGCTTTGTGCCTTATTAAAGCTGCACACATGGGTGACCATGCAGCAATCAAGCCACCCAATTCAGTACGAATTCATTGCTTTGAACTGATGACCATAGGCACATAATCTGAGGAAATGAGAAAGGACAATTTGAAACAGAAGCCTAAGCTAGAGGAAAACCAACACTTTTAGTGAGGGAATTTTACTGTTAGGTACTTCAGAAATACGTAAATACGTCAACCATTTATTGTTATTTATTGTCAATAATAATGACTGAAATTTAGATCTGGAGTACTTATTTTACAGCTATTGGTATTTGCATCATCTAAATGATAATGTCAACTTCTGCCTATCATTATTAAGCATGGCCTCAGTTTGCAGGTACAGTTAACAACTGTCTAACAGTTAAATAATAATAGAGCTGTAATGCCAGGACAAGAGCTCAAGTTGCTTTGTAATATTTTTCAACCCAGAAGAGCAACATGTACATAATAGAAGATAATGTGATTTGCCATAGGCAGCAGCCAATGTATCAAGAAGCTTTAGCTAACAGGACCCATTTTTAAATAATTTTTTTTGGTACCAGTTTGTATTGCAGTTGGAAGGACACTGTAATAGTGTGCAAGCAGCAGTAATCTTTGGAGAACTCTTAAATACTAGCACATTTGTACAGTGTCTGTAAAAACCTTACCTACAGAAACTAGAAACATGCATTTCATTTTCATGGTTCAAGCATGTATCTGCTTAAATCCTAGTTTGTGTTAAAACAGGCCACACGCTCAAATACAAAGAAAACCTGAATCAATGCAAAACCAAATAACAGAAAAGTAGCATTCGAAACGTTCACTTCATAGAAAGAATAATGACATTCTGTAAAATATTTTTCATACAAGAATGCTGAGCAACATTAGAGAAGCATAAAAGCAGAAAGCACTCAAAGGCCTTCCAAAGTGTAAATCTACAATATCGAAGCATATCCTTAATTCAAAACCACGGTTTTAGAGAAAAGATATTTCTAAAGACTGCAGTTGGGATTAGAAAGCTTTTCCTCGTGTTTGCTTCCAACTCTATTCAGTATGAACAGTGAACTGGAAGACTTTTAGCTCTGAGCACTAAAATTAAGGTCTGAGACATATAGACGTACATTTAAAAGCTTCCATTGTATTCAAATTTAGGCAACAAGTAAAACTTATAGAAATACTGGTGTACATCTGCTGTATCATCTTACCTGGAAGACTGCATGGGAACGAGAAGAGGAGGCATTCACATCTGTGGGATGTTGTGTTCTGTTTTTATTCCCATAATCCAACATTTGAAGGATTTCCTCTGCTGATTTTGGCTTTAAAAAATAGAGCACAGGGTAAGTACTTTTTTTCACCCCTCTTTCTCATTAGCTGTATAAGACTTGAAAGATTTTACAGCGATTCTTATCTATATATCTATATAATCTATATAATCTATCTATCTATATATATATAGATATTAAAATGGTAAAAAAAAAAAAAAAAAAAAAAAAAAAAAAAAAAAAAAACCAACAATCACCTTAAAGGAAAACCAAGGTACCTGAAAATAGAGTTAATAGTAATTGCTGTTTTGGAATTGAGGCCCTTCAAACACTTTCAGCTGAAAACGTTAAAGCATGAAAAGTACTTAAGAGCTTCAGAAACTGAAAACACTTCTGAAAGCCAAAACCAAAACAAAACCTAACAAAAACCCTTAAATCTGCAAGTGCTATCCATAGTTAGAAATCCTAAGAACGCCTTAATCTTTGTTGTATTAATGCTTCAAACATGAATATAGTACTGTTTTCAGGCAAAACTCAAGCATAGGAAGAGCAGGCCTTTAAAGGATGAGCCAAACCAACCCAATTCCTGCCTTCATTGTTTGTTGCACATCGAAGTTGGAAGCTACATAGCATTTAACAGGCTCCAAAATTTTGCAGGAAGAAAAAAGTTAGGTCCATGACATTAATTATCAGATTGGGAAATGAGGTTGCATTAACAACTTTGAAGTTGCTGTGCTTGTCTGGAAACAGCACTTTTTTTTAGTGTCTTCATTAAAAATAAAAAAAAAAAAAAAAAAAAAAAAAAAAAAATCAAACAAACAGAAAAACTCAAGTTCTAGGCACAAGATTTGCAGAAGTGTTGAACACTCATGCATAACATTGAAAACAGTGACGTCCTTTAAGAAATACTAAGATTATTTCTCAAAACAACAAGCTTTCCACAACCTGAAGGTAAGCATCGAACCAGCAGTGTCTGCTGGGTAACAAAGACAAATGTTTATCAATTTCTATTTAACAACACCAGTAGCTTTTTCAGAACGTGCATTAATTATTTAGTAGGCTTGCAGGTTATTACGTTACTCCTGATGATTGCAAAAAACAAAACAAACAAAACAAAACCCACAAGAATTACTAAGTCACAAGCAACTTCACTGTGCAATCACAAGCAAATTTGACCTCAAATAATGTGGAGCCTCCTGAGTTTGAGCACCTATTTACATACCTGATGTAATGTTAGCCCTTGAACCACCACCCCTTTCTGAGCATCTTCCCGAACAGCCAGCGGTCCTGAGTTGACCAGAAGATCACGGATCTGTTCATTGTACACCTTTGAGAAGGAATTTAAAATCTCTTTAGAAAAGTTACCCTGTCGTACTTGACAGGATTGGATTTGAATGGCAACATCATTCTTCATTACTATTTTAAGACAAAGTGACATTCTGTGATTTACTATTCCACTTGACTTAACGGGGGCTAGAATGTAACAGTCATTATACTACTGCTGCTTTGCAGCAATGCAAAGATAGGTACTAGCAAGAACAGACAAGCAATGCCAAAAAGATAAAGAGAAGAGAAGCCGGCAGCAAAGACCAAAATAATTTTTTGTAGTGAGCTAAACAGTACCATAGCAGTCCTCACAGAAGCATTTCTTTAACTTGAGACACAGTAAAACCAAACTGAATATTACTGGAATTAACCATCTTTTAGTTGTGCAATTTCAGTATTAACAGGAAATTACTGCTGACATCCCTGACAAAGTATCTTCCTGTACCCATTAACAGATAGAAGGAACTTAACTAAGGAGCAAGGAACTTAACTAATTTGGAGGACAGGTATTACTAGAATGAGAAATGAATGTGTTAGAAGAGATTGGCCTTTTTTGGAAGATACAAGACAGTAACAGATATCTATTAGTAACATCAAATTTGAGCACTATTCAGTTACAGTCCCATCAAGGATACATTTCTAAAGCCCCAGAATAGTTCATAATGAGTATGATGACAGAGGAAATAAAAAGTTTAACTTGACTTATAAAATTATGCCTTCTTAAAAGCAGCATACTAAATCCAGGAGCTAACTTACCTCTAAATAAGACACAGCAACATTGCATATTTTTTCTTCTTTTATTTGATCCATGCAATTATAAAGTGCCATCATGGTTAAATACATCACTCCAGGATCTTCAGGGGAGCCTAACATTGTATGAGTCTTTCCAGCTCCTGTTGCACCATATGCTAGCACTACATTAAGAGGAAAAAAAACCAGAAAACATACACTTGGTATCAGTAGGCCAAACAAGAACAAACTTCAAATGGACATTCACATCCCCCATCATATGATACCACTGTTTTCACAAACTATTTAACTTTCTCACCTATTATTCTCTTTCTACAACAGAAATCAGAAAGCTATCTCAAGAGTCACATATTTTCAAGTTTTTAATTCCAAGTTAATTCACAAGCAGTTGAAGTAAAAGATATTTCTTTACTCTCCTAACCCTGGACTATCAACTCATTGCAGATACATAAGGCATTACCTCAGTGGTATATTTGACAGTTAAAAACAAACTTTTGAAAGCTTAAGTTGACAAAATAGATTAATACACTCAATGAAACTACCTCTGGCTGAATAACTCTTCCTTGAATACTCTTCATAAGCACATGTATTTCAGATCAAGTTCTGAAGCTTGTTACAACCCTATCACAAAGTCTTCTTCAACACATAACGTAGCTAGTCTACCTTCCACATACAACAAGATGGTCATAACTATAAATTACAAGTAGTTATTCAAACATAGATCCCTAAGGCCTCTGCAGCATTCAGATACAAGTGTAGATCCTCCAAAGAATTTAGTGAATGAAAAGAGGCACATAGCAAAGATACCTGTGCAATTATATCCATTTAAGAAGCCATCAAGTACACCTTTGGTTGTATGCTCAAAAACTTCCAACTGGGTTGAATTTTCAGCAAAAACAGCATCAAAAACAAATTTAAGGTCTTTCTTTGTTCTTTTATTAATATCCCTGTGGGTCAGTTTCTTTCCATGAAAAAAGCTAAATTCTTCTTCCTTTGGATCAAACACCAATATATGCTGGTCAACAACATGAACAACTTTAGCAAAGTTGCCATCTTTTTCCTTTTGAGTTTCTGGACGGACGCGGACAACCACTTTCACGTGGCTACAGACATCATCTTCTTTAGCAGCAGACATGCTCTCTCTTCTCTGCTTCCAGGGCTCCTTCAGACCAAGCAGCTGAATCTTCCCTGCAATCAACAATAGAAGCAAAAGGCCTTAAACTTGAAACATAATTTCCTCATTAGAATCATCACAGAACGGCCCGGGTTGGAAGGGACCTCAAGGATCATGAATCTCCCACCCCCTGCCACACGCAGGGCCACCAACCTCCACATTTCATAGCAGACCAGGCTGCCCAGGACCCCATCCAGCACAGTCCTGAATACTGCCAGGAATGGATGGGGCATCCATAGCCTCTCTAGGCAGCTGTTCCAATACCTCACCATTCTCATAGTAATGAATTTCCCCCTGACACCCAACCTAAATCTTCCCTCCCTCAACTTCAAACCATTTCCCCTTGTCCTGAAGTTATCAGCCCCTTCAAAGAGTTGAGTCCCCTCCTGTTTGTAGGCTTCCTTTAAATACTGAAAGGCTGCAATGAGGTCACCCCACAGCCATCAGTTTGCAGTTTAAGTCAAACTACACACCTGTGCTAGCCCTGCCCTACACTCAGTCAGCTGTAGGAACCATCACAAAGCTCTGAGAAGCACTGTTAACTGGCCTGAAAACACGACTTAACAGTACACAGCTAAGCAGGCCTGCCTTGGGAAAGCCAAAGTCTGGGGGTTGGGGTCCTCTGAGTTGCTGTGTAAAGACAACATGTGGAGTCTAGCCCTGAGTCCCTGCAGCCTGTAGGCAGTCTTGAAGAAGAAAGCAGGACTGGATCTGGTGTCCTCAAAACTGCTGTGCTGGGACAAGAGGAGTCCAGTAGATGGCCCTGAGATCCTTGATGCAAGTGCTAAAGAGGAAGGCGCGACTGGGACCGGCATCCTCTGAGTTGCTGTGTTGGCACAATAGGAATAGTCCAGCAGGCAGCCCCAAGCTCTCAGTGGACTCTAGGAAAGCCCTGAGGAAGAGAGCAGGACTGGTAATAGCATCTTCTAAGCTGCTGTGTCAGGTCCAGGAGGAATCAATTAGGCAGCCCCAAGCTCCCTGTGGCCTTCAGGCAGCATCAGAGAAGGTACAGAGGCAGCTTTCTGTTGGAGAAGCAGCAGACTTTGATTTGGACAGGAAGAAGGACTCAAGTTCAGCATAATTCCAGTTGCTCCATAAGGACTTCTATTTCAAAACTGGACAATGTTTAAAAGAACAATACAAAATAACAACGATAAGAAAAACTTTGTTTCTTTTTTTCTGAAACAGAGCCAGTAAGTTTACTGTTTTTGGTACTTCAGAGTCTGCCTTGAGTTTCCTGGGTTTGTTTCCCCAGAAGGAGCAACTCTGCCCCTTAGGAAGGGGCTTGGGCACATGGCAGCCTGGCAGGCTGTGGGCATGGCCTTTGCTCAGCACTGGGCACAGAGGGGTGAGGAGGGATGGAGGGCTGTGGAATTTTACTGAAGGGGGCTGTGTAAAATATTTGATTACAATCGCACTTGAAAAAGTAGAAAAAAAAAAATAAAAAAAAAATTGAAAATGCAAAAATACTTGAAAAAGTAAAAATCCTTTAAAATGTTGTTTTCGTCTAAAAACCATTTTGAAGACAGTGTATGAGAAAGAAATATGTTTTGTGAAATTGTTTCATATAATATGCACACAAGGTTCTCATACCTATTTTTATTGAGTAACAATATCTGTTTTTACAGAGGTTCCATCATGAAATGAGAGAGGGGAAAATGGAGACAGGAAAGAAAACACGACAGAAGATGATATTTGAACAGCTTGTTAATTGAGGGGGTGGACAAAATCCAGTCATGCTCTTAATTTGAAGTATCTTGCTTTGCTTCTGTCTTCTGTAGAGTAAATTTATTAACTTATTAATAGGATTTATTTGAGAGCACTGCGCATCTGTTCTGTTTTGAAGCTGCTACTCGCTATATGCTTAGACCCTTGGTAGCAAGAAATAAGTAATCATATTGGATATCCAAAATGGCAACGTATGAACAGGGCACGGTCAAGAATCCCTTAGGAGTTTAGTTTTTATGGAACTTCAACATTTTTGTGCTGTAGAGAGATAGTAATTCTAAAACTTGAAGGAGCTGGGGTGGGAAGAGTGGGCTGATGGCTACATCTGCACAGGGAAGAATATTTTGGTTATAATTCTTGGGCGTCTGCCCAGCCACCTCTTCTTCCCACCTGCAGCATTGCTCTCAGAAGGCAAATCTAAACACTGTCATCAGCAACAACAAGACAGCTCTCAGCAACTTTGTTCTGCATCTTTCTCTATTGCAGTAGGGGAAGAGAAGCTTGCATCTGCTATCTCCAAAGAGACCAGCAAGGGAGCTTGGTCTGCCTACTGAGAACAACTCTGCAGATGCACCAGATTTCATTTTATTGTAATACCAAGTCAGCTTGCTGTTATCACTCTATGGCATAACAAATGATAGTGTTTCAGGAGACTATTTAAGAGTCTGTGTTATAATAAAGCAAGCTTCAATGCTTTTGGGTGACTCAGCTTGTAATGACGCTGTATACGCTCTCCTATTCTGTTGTGACAGCATTAGTCTTTGCACCTCTTGGGGAAAACTAATAAAATTCACCAGAAAGTAATCTAAGCCCTTTAAATTTTAACTTGAGTAAGCCTGTGATCCCATAAAGGGTGATAATTAATATATGTAGCTACTCATCTCCTTCCCATCTAGTACTGTGTGCCTTATTTAGTCAGCCTTTTGGTTAAACTTTCTTATTAAATATTTGAATGCTGGTTTGCAAACAGGAGTACAGAGTTTTTACCGCAAAATATTACTAGGGGTTTAATATCATAATGGTGTTGTGGGAAATATCTGCAGGTTTTTCTTGCTGTCGTGCGTTTCTCTTTAAGGTAATCCAGTTCTGAGCAGCTTCGTGCTAGGCTTGTTCTGTATAAAGGAATAATTCAGATATAAACTACCAAATCTGCTGTCTGAAATTAATGGGTATCTGCAATCATCAAAATGTACAGTCTTTTTTTATTATTTTCTTCTTCCCAGAGTTTGAGCACACATCATTCTGTTGGTGTTTACTGGTGGCTCAGCACTCTGCAAGAATACTTTTCAAAGTTGTTTGAAAGTGTAAATATGTTGATTTAAAATCACTGAAATAATATTGCTTCAGGCTCTCTCTTTGTAAAATGTTGATTTAGCTCATATGTATGTTGCTCTGAAAATAATGCCTCTTATTTATTTCCATGGGAATTACAACAGATACAAAGATGACAATAACACTGTTTGGTAGAGCAAGAACAAGAGCCTGCATGCTGCTCTTGTAAAAATCTGTACCAGTGGAGGTGTTGCCACTGTCAAAACGTAGCACTCGCTACTTCACTGTGCTCGCATCTGCTGTTTGTTCTCCATAAATGTTCAGCAAGCATTGATGAATGTCAGTGGCTACAATTTTTCCTGCATGGAGGAAATCGATGGCACCTCTTTGTTTCATACTTTGGTTCCTTGTCAAACTGCCCTTCTGCTGCCATCTGCCTTATGGCAATAACTTAAAATGGAGTATTGGTGGGAACCTTCAACCTCTACTTCCATATCATCAACATCATCTCTGGTATTGTGGGCCAATGGAATAAAACAGGAGGCATTACTTCTGGGACAGTGCGCATATTACCTACTGTAAAATTACTGTCGGTATCTGGCAGCTTAGACATACCAAGTATGAGTACGTGTCTTGGGTTTGCTGACCCTAAATATGTTAGGAAAGATTAGATTTGCAATTCAGTCTTTGTAAAATTCTTATTGCATCTTAAATATCTTCTGTTATAATTGACGAAATTTTTTTTTTTTTTTTTTTTTTTTTTTTAGATGTAGCTGAGGAAATCAACTATCTTTCTAAGTCTAATGATTAGCTGAGGTCATTCAGAGATTGAAATCTTAATTTCATATGGAAATGTTAATAATGATGTGCTTGAGTCATAATATTATTAAATTTCGTTCCACACATCAGTACTCTTAGGGAAATGAGTAAAGTAAATAATGCACGTTGAAGGGAGGCCTATCTGAACTCTCTAAAAGCAGGTGGCAAGGGCCAGGTGGTGGCAGTTTTTTTGTCTGCTTGATTTGAAAGGTAAGGTCTCACTTATGCTTTGTTGCACTGACAAATGGGACCTTAAAGACTGTATAACTTAAAGAGCCCTGCTGTAGGCAGGAGTACCTTCTATGTGACCACACTGCTCATAGTTCTGGATGTGTCACTCAGTTACAAGGCATGTATGACTTGGCACTGAGGCTAGGAGTGCTTCTGGGTGTACAGTAGAAGTTCTGGAACACATCTCCCTCTGCTTCCAAGGTTAAACCTCTGAGAGTAAGGGTGGTTTTCTGTTAATAGGATCTTGCAGGGCTTCTGTGAAAGATCTATGAGGCTGATGACTGAGGAAGCCATAAGGAATTATAAGACAAATTGTATATATTTGCAGGTGAAATTTTCTAGTTCTGGAGAATCAAGATGAGAAATGAAGAATTAAGAGTAAAAGCGACTTTTTGCTTTGATACATGAAATCTTCATAAGTGCAGGGAGTATCTTCCCTAAGAAATTCCTGGTTTGTATGTAGCTGCAATCAGATCAGACCCTCATGAAGAAAATATATTTTAAATTAATTTTGAGGTTGTTGGTTACGATTGATGTGTGCTTAGAAATACAGTGTTGTCACGGATTTGACCAGATCAATCTATGTCCGTGACAGGGGCGACAGGCCTCTGCCCTCCCCCCCCCCCCCACCCCAGTCCCACAAAATGGGAAGGAAGGAAGGGAGGAAAAGAACAGCGGCAACAATCTATGGAGGAAAACTTATTTTACTATAATATCGGAATACAAGATAACACAATAGATACAATTTAATTGAAATTGAGATTAATAAATCAGACGAGATGAGAGAGAGAGAGTTCCCGGGACCGATTCAAACCTGAAAAGCTTGGAACGGCTAGGAAAGCACCCTCCAGCACCCACTGCCAGGCAGCAAGAGAGCGCCCCTCCCACCCGGAAGGGACAGATCCCGTGACTTCTGTAATGTACAGGGATAGGTAGCTGGGATTGGGCAGTGACACTTTAATGCCCCGTACACTACATGATGTTTTGATGTGGAATACTGAAACCCAAAAACAAAAAAAAAAACAAAAACAAAAAACATAGAACCATGACATTCCACCCCTTATTCTACATCGTTACATCATGCTTAATATAGATATATATACATATATACAAACAAACAAAAAATGATTAAAATGCACACATGGCTATATACATATACATAGAATTAGTAACTGCACTCCCCCGGCATCAAGTTTCCTTGTGGTACACATTGGACATCCCCATTCTTCTGCATTACCCACCAAGTGGATCCTGGTCCCTGGGCAAAAACTGTACCACGGAGAGGTTTGCCCTTTCCAGACGCTGGAAGAACCCAAACTGCCTTTCCTAACATGTTCTTTACATGTACAACAGGGACTTTATCTCCCTCTACGGTATGTAGGGAACTGGATTGGTTAGGACCATCACGATTGATAGATCCTCTGGTATTGACCAACCAGGTGGCTTCTGCCAAATGCTTCTCCCAGTGCTTAAATGTTCCGCCACCCAGTGCTTTTAGCATCGTTTTTAACAATCCATTGTATCGTTCAATTTTACCAGAGGCTGGAGCATGATAGGGAATATGGTAAATCCACTCGATGCCATGATCTTTGGCCCAAGTATTTACAAGAGAATTTTTGAAATGAGTCCCATTATCTGACTCAATCCTTTCTGGGGTGCCGTGTCGCCACAGGACTTGTTTCTCGAGACCCAGTATGGTGTTTCGGGCGGTAGCATGGGGTACTGCATATGTTTCAAGCCACCCAGTGGTTGCCTCCACCATAGTAAGCACATAATGCTTACCATTGCGAGATCGTGGCAAGGTGATATAATCAACCTGCCAGGCCTCCCCATATTTGTACTTTTGCCATCGCCCTTCCTCCCAGAGGGGTTTCATCCTCTTGGCTTGTTTGATGATGGCACATGTTTCACAGTTATGAATAACCTGTGCAATGGCATCCACAGTTAAGTCCACCCCTCGGTCTCTAGCCCGTTTGTATGTTGCATCTCTCCCTTGATGACCTGAGGTCTCATGGGCCCACCGAGCCAGAAATAATTCACCCTTGTTCTGCCAGTCCAGGTCTATTTGAGCCACCTCAATTCTGGCAGCTCGATCTACCTGATGGTTATTTTGCTGTTCTTCAGTAGCCCGACTCTTGGGCACATGAGCATCTACATGGTGCACCTTTACAATCATATTCTTTATTCGGGCAGCAATGTCTTTCCACAGTTCAGCAGCCCAAATAGGTTTACCCCTTCTTTGCCAGTTATTTTGCTCCCACTGCTGTAACCACCCCCATAAGGCATTTGCTACCATCCATGAGTCAGTGTAAAGATAGAGCATTGGCCACCTCTCCCGTTCAGCGACATCTAAGGCCAGTTGGACAGCCTTTACCTCTGCAAATTGGCTTGATTCTCCTTTCCCTTCAGTGGCCTCTGCAACTTGTCGTGTGGGGCTCCACACAGCAGATTTCCATCTGCGATGCTTTCCCACAATACGACACGATCCATCTGTGAACAGGGCATATTTCTTTTCATTCTCCGGTAGTTCATTGTATGGTGGGGCCTCTTTAGCACGTGATACTTCTTCTCCCGGTGGTGTTCCAAACTTTTTACCTTCAGGCCAGTCCATGATGATCTCTAGGATTCCTGGACGGCTGAGGTTCCCCATCCGTGCTCGTTGTGTAATCAGTGCAATCCACTTGCTCCAGGTGGCATCAGTAGCATGATGGGTGGAGGGAACCTTTCCTTTAAACATCCAGTTCAGCACTGGCAGTCGAGGTGCCAGAAGGAGCTGTGTTTCAGTACCGACTACTTCAGAAGCAGCCCGAACCCCTTCATAAGCGGCTAAGATCTCCTTCTCAGTTGGAGTGTAGTGCTCTTCAGACCCTCTGTATGCCCGACTCCAGAATCCCAGGGGTCGGCCTCGGGTCTCTCCTGAGGCTCTTTGCCACAAACTCCAAGTGGGACCGTTCTCTCCAGCAGCGGTGTAGAGGATGTTCTTTATACCCTGTCCAGTCCGTACTGGCCCTAGGGCCACGGCACGGGCTATCTCCTGTTTAATCTGTTCAAAAGCCTGCTGCTGCTCAGGGCCCCATGTAAACTCATTTCTCATTCGCGTCACATAATAAAGGGGGCTTACAATAAGGCTGTAGTTTGGAATGTGCATTCTCCAAAAGCCCACTGCACCCAGAAAAG
Organism: Lagopus muta; assembly: GCF_023343835.1. NCBI lineage: Eukaryota > Metazoa > Chordata > Aves > Galliformes > Phasianidae > Lagopus > Lagopus muta. The sequence goes on from NC_064471.1 coordinate 5,691,522, forward strand.
ATTGTGTCTCTCTTTTGCTAGTGGGTGGAGACATAGCAGTGATTTTGTCAATCACGTCTGTCGGGATGTGACGACGGCCATCTTGCCACTTTATACCTAGGAATTGAATCTCCTGGGCAGGTCCTTTCACTTTGCTTCGCTTAATAGCAAAACCAGCACTCAGAAGAATTTGGATCATTCGCTCTCCTTTTGTGAAGACTTCTTCTGCTGTATCGCCCCACACAATGATGTCATCAATGTACTGCAGGTGCTCAGGAGCACTGCCCTGTTCCAATACAGTTTGAATCAACCCATGGCAAATGGTCGGGCTATGTTTCCACCCCTGGGGCAAACGGTTCCAGGTATACTGAATGCCCCTCCATGTGAAAGCAAACTGTGGCTTACATTCTTTGGCCAAAGGGATGGAAAAGAAGGCATTAGCAATGTCAATGGTGGCATACCATTTGGCCGCTTTTGACTCCAGTTCATACTGGAGTTCTAACATGTCCGGCACAGCAGCACTCAGTGGGGGTGTGACTTCATTCAGGCCACGGTAGTCCACCGTCAGCCTCCATTCTCCACTGGCTTTACGCACTGGCCATATGGGGCTGTTAAAAGGCGAGTGAGTTTTGCTGATCACTCCCTGGCTCTCTAGTTGACGAATTAACTTATGAATGGGGAGCAAAGAATCCCTGTTGGTGCGGTACTGACGCCTGTGCACCATTTTTGTAGCAATCGGTACGTGTTGCTCTTTTACTCGCAGCAGCCCCACAACAGATGGATCTTCTGACAGGCCAGGCAAAACAGACAGCTGCTTAATGTTGTCTGCGTCCACAGCAGCTATTCCAAAGGCCCATCGATACCCCTTAGGATCCTTGAAATGCCCCCTTCTGAGATAATCAATACCTAGTATACATGGAGCCCCTGGGCCTGTCACAATAGGATGTTTTTGCCAGTTCTTACCAGTGAGGCTTATCTCGGCCTCCAACACAGTCAATTCTTGAGAGCCCCCGGTCACTCCAGAAATATGGATTGATTCTGTCCCTTCATGACTCGAGGGCATCAGAGTGCACTGTGCACCAGTGTCCACCAGGGCCTTATATTTCAGTGGTTCTGATGTGCCAGGCCATCGAATCCACACAGTCCAATATACTCTATTATCCCTTTCCCCCCCCTGACTGAGGGCAGGGCCCCTCTATTCATTACCTGTGGTAACTGGAGCAACTGCACTGGTGGTAGATCTGCCTTGTAATTCTTTCACCCGGGCTCGTAGTACAGGAGTAGGTTGACCGTGCCACTTCCCCATGTCTTCTCCATGGTCACGTAGGTAATACCATAAGGTAATTCGCGGTGTATTATTCCTTACTTGAGCCGGAGAGCGTCTGCCTCTAACAGCTGAGATTTTTGATCGTGCACGTAAGAAGGAAGGTTCATCGTCTTTAGTTAGGTGGGCTCGCAGAAGTCTCATCGTCTCCTTCATCTCCTTCACATCCTTCGCTAGACTTGTTTGATTATCCTGATCTTCATCAAGCGTCTCTGATACTGCTACAGGTTTGTCACGGTTAATCAGTTGAGACACTTGCTCCGTCATTCTTGATATTGCAGCAACGGCAGAATGAATTGGGGACAGCAATTGTTCGTAGTTTTGGAGCGTAACAATTAATTCATAAACTAAGGGCGTTCTCTGTTGTTCCTGGTATCTGTCACACGCTGATGTTAGTGTAGCGGCATATTTGTCCGGCGCTGTTGTCACGATTTTCTGCCATATCTCAGGCGTCGTCCTCACCTTTTCAGGGTCGCGGTTTTGTTGTGGGTGGTTAGGAACAAAGTCAGGGTCATACAACATTTCCACCACGCCTATTTCCCTCAAATACTGGATATCCTTTTCAACTGTATCCCATTTTTTCATTGAAATCTTCAAGCTATTTTTGAAGGGATACTTTTCCTTCACAGCTGTTAACACTCGCTCCCAGAGGGAGGCAGCCTCATCCGAACATCGACTAATTCCTCTATCAATAGCTGGATCTCTGGCAATGGCACCTAGTTGGCGAGCTTCATTACCATCCAGAGACAAGCTATGGGCCCCACTGTCCCAACAGCGAACCAACCAGGAAACAATACTTTCATTCAGGCGCCGTGTGAACTCCTTTCTTGAACCTTGGATTTCAGTCATCTTTAGAGGCCGGCGAGTAGTAATAGAGACTTCCTCTTCATCACTCTCTTCTGCATGTCTCTTAGTTTTCGCTTTTGCCTTTCGCGATGGTGGTGGTTCTGAGGAGGGCCCCTCGCCTGGATCTTCCTCCTCCTCCTCCTCTTCTTCTCTTTTTCGTTCAAGACGCGAAGACACTCGTTTCCATTTCTTGCCCTCCACAGGAGCAACTGGTATTGTTACTGGTGTCTCCCGTGATTGATTAGATTTGACTTGGGGATTTTCCCCTTTGGCTTGAACCTCAGCTCGGAAACTCTCTCTCTCCAGAATGGTATTATATAGGGCACGGTAAGCACAAGCCAAACCCCAAATAAGTTGTACCTCCTTAGATTTATGTAAGCCGCATAGTCCCTGACTCAAATACTGGCTTAGTTTCTCAGGATCCCACAGGTGTTCAAGAGTAAAATCCCATGACACTGCGGGTCCCCATGCTTCTAAAACCTTTCCTAAACCTCTCCATATTCCCTGCCAATCATCATTCTCTAGTTTCAGAAGAGACTCCTTTCCCTTATTATGAATGCTTAGGAATACATTCAGGAGAATTGATGACACGAACAACAACATGAGTATTAATTCAAGATTCGAAAAACGTTTCACAAACCGAGAAGAAAACCCGGAGACTGGTCTGAACATCGTGTTGTTTGTAAAATTAGCTATTCCATTTGGGATGTAGTTGTTTGAGAAATTAGCCATTCCTTCTGGGATGTAGATGTCAAAGTTCAAATCATACCACATTGCAAATAGGTAAAACATAGGTGTCTCCATCAGTGCCCTTAGATAGTTATATACGGATGCAATTCCAAAACACACAAGTGTGAGATGGATTATTGGCCAGTAGGTTGTGACTAACACCATTGCTTTAAATCCTTTACCCAGCACCCCCACGATAACGAGTGGGTTCATCACTGGTGCTTGCTAAAAAGGGGTTAATGAATTGAAGCTAACAAGAGGAGGGAAAAAAAAAAGAAAAAAAAAACGCACTACCCAGACTAAGTAGTGCTCAAAGTTTACAAATATCCCAGAACACTGGCAGTACGCCTAATCTTTCAAGGTCAGGTTTTCCAGCACAGAAACCTGAACTACTGATAATGCTCCCTAACGAAGCTCTCTAAGAGCAGAGAGAAAAAGAGATTCGTTCAAAAAGCTAAAAAGCAGTCGCCCCACGTTGGGCGCCAAAAAATCTGTCACGGATTTGACCAGATCAATCTATGTCCGTGACAGGGGCGACAGGCCTCTGCCCTCCCCCCCCACCCCAGTCCCACAAAAATGGGAAGGAAGGAAGGGAGGAAAAGAACAGCGGCAACAATCTATGGAGGAAAACTTATTTTACTATAATATCGGAATACAAGATAACACAATAGATACAATTTAATTGAAATTGAGATTAATAAATCAGACGAGATGAGAGAGAGAGAGTTCCCGGGACCGATTCAAACCTGAAAAGCTTGGAACGGCTAGGAAAGCACCCTCCAGCACCCACTGCCAGGCAGCAAGAGAGCGCCCCCCCCACCCGGAAGGGCCAGATCCCGTGACTTCTGTAATGTACAGGGATAGGTAGCTGGGATTGGGCAGTGACACTTTAATGCCCCGTACACTACATGATGTTTTGATGTGGAATACTGAAACCCAAAAACAAAAAAAACAAAAACAAAAAACATAGAACCATGACAAGTGTCCATCATTGCCTTCTTTCCTTTATCTGTGGAATGACGTTGATGATGCAAGTTGCTATAATGCTTGAATACATACCAAGCAGGTGACCTTGCAGGTATTTCAACTGTATGCAAGTACATTTTAGTAGCATCCTTTGTTCAAGTACAGACAGAAGTGAGGTAAATGTAAGAAATGGGTGGTATTGGCAGCATTTTGTTGACTTGTTGAATGGACCAAAAGTGGCAAATTGTTTTATATCGTACTTAATATAATACATCACGTAAGAAGGCTGTTTTGCCTACATGTCCATTATTTATTTGGATTTCTTTCTGTTGTGTAGATCTGCATATAAACAACTCTTTATCACTTCATACACTCTTTCAATGTAATGTACAGTCTGGTAATACTAAATCTCTTTTTTTTTTTTTTTTAAGTTGACTTGTGGCTTCTTCTACGCAGACAAAAGAGTTGTACTAGGCAGAACTGATAGTTGTTTCTTGCTTGCATCTAGAGTTTTGTTTTACTGTGTAATTTACTTCTTTCTCTTCTCTCTAATGGATAGCATAGCAATGATTTGTGTGGCATAATATATTACTATTTGCAAGAATATGGAATGCTAAGATTCCTTTTCTGCCCTCTTTATTTTCTGGCAGCCATAAGGTGTAAGCCCTTCTTACTCCCTTTACATTGGCAACTTTAGCTCTTCTATCAATATGCATGGTTTGGCTTCAATGAAAATTGTGCCTGTGTACATCTGTGGCTTAGTGTATACAGTGAAGGAGTTCCTATGTTTGATATTGATATCATAATCACTTTTTTGGCAGTACATGCAAAGATTTGGAAAGCTTGATTTAGCTTGCATATTTCTTTTCCACGTTTTCAAGTGCTGCTGTATGGAAGGACTGCTTTAGAGGGTGAATTTGACCACTTTTTGCCATAAATGTTTTTATTTTTCAGAAGCTCTTTTTCATTTTTAATTGTAAAATAACTTGATATCAAAACATGACATTGCTTTGTTTCTTATTTAAGTTGAGGTGACGTTGGAACCCGTGCTTTAATACCACGTTATGTTTCATTTTTGGAGTTCCTTGTAGGAGTAACAGACTGCAAAGTGCGGCTTTTTCTGGATTGTGGCTTGGACCTTCAGATTATCTGAGTGTCTGTATGTCATACATGGTTCTCTAGGTTTGTAGTGACATTCTCCTTCACATGTGGCGATGTTCTCTAAGTTTTGAAACGAAAATCGAGAATCAAAATAGATGCATTCTAGAATACAGAGATTCTACTCTGATCTACCTTATGAAACAAAACATCATTGTAAAATGCTTTGTATTCTCATAACAGGAAAGAAATATTTGTATACTAAAGCTTAAATAATATTTTCTGTTAAATTGCAGTGTTATAAAAAGATCCTGATTAAGAATGCTGGAGTATCTTTGACCTCTCATTCCCTTCCTTCTAGGATAATTTCTCTTGTTTGCATGTGGGTAAAGCAAAATATGTTATATATATATTTTTTTTTTCAGTTGTGGTTTTAAGTGTGTGTGTTTTCTTAACTTATTTAGAGAAGCAGTAAAACCCTTCCAGCATTTCTCTAAAAGTAAATTTCTCTACTAAGAAATCTTTATGATCCCAAGAATGACTTTTATTGTATGTCTCACTGTGCCAACATTTTGTTAACAATCAGTTTTATTTAAAATAATGTTAAAAGCCCTGCCTTGTGGCAGTCATATAATACAAGTATGCCTCTTGAATTTTTTTGTATATTTAACATGAATCAAAGACATAAAATAAGTTCTTAGGTAGTTGTATGTAAACAGATACAATCCTTACTCTACATGATTTGTCCATGTGTATATTAGGCAGTGGTAGGTAAAGTAAACAGATTCAGGTAAACTGGGAGGAGGAAGGACCCTTATCCATCTCGAGTCAAAATTTGGATCAACTGAAGAGTAGTTTTCTCTGTAGAACTGGGAAGATTCATTGATAAAATGTACAGAAATTTGCTTGGAGCTCATCAGGGCAGGCAGTTAGACTTTTCAAATTAGTCTGACGTCCTTGCTAAGTGGCTTTTGGAAGCTGCACGTCTTTTGGCTTACATGAAGTATGTTCTTTCAACAGATGGCAGCCTTTCTAGTAGTAAGAGAAGAAAGACTTGTAGAAGTCTTCTCATGGGTAGTTGTTATCTGCTGGTACTTTGGTGACTGAAATGCTGACATCATGGAGAAAAATCACGGAGAATAAAAACAAACAAACAAACAAAAACCAAAATAGAACTCGTGGGATGAGATGAAGCTATTTACTAATGCAGAAAAAAGAAGTATAATAGTAATGACTACATATATATCTGAATGTATGTAACAAGTGATACACAAGCAACTGCTCATCACTCACTGACCGATGCCCTGCTAGCCCCCAGTAAGCGGAAGAGAGCCATTTCCTTCAAAACTCTCCATTTGTGGGATATGATACAGTATGGAATATCCTTTTGGCCAGTGTAAGTCCACTGTCCTGACTTCTGGTTTTTCTAAAACAAGCAGTTTTTGAGGAACTGTGCAACACGTGTACCCTTATTGCAACCAGTTCAAGTGAGCCTACCAAAGAGCCTACCAAAGAGATGCTCTACACAGGCATCCACAAGGATGCAAGATCAAAAGAAAAGTATTTTCACTGACCTTCTTAGAGAAAGCCTTGTTTTAAATTTAGATTGCCAAAGTACATACAGATACAACTGTTCAATAGGTTTACCAAGGCAAGAATTTCACAAGTACTGTTATAATTCCATTTTGGATAAACAGCTCAAAAAACTAAACGTAAGTAACGCTTTGAGTAGTGTGAAGCTGAAGCAGCAGATTTTCAATCTGCCTTTTTATAAGCTCCTCTGGTAGCATTATTTATTATTAATAAAATATCCATAATCTTTCATTGAAAGATCCTGTTTTCTGCCACCTGGAAGTCCCAACTAATCTTAACAATTGGAGCCTGAAATTTTCCAACATCAGCAGCAAGCTCTTAAGCCATTGGGTGGTGGGAGAGGAAGTGAGTTCTCAGCCATTTCCCTGGAGAGAGAAATACAGGATACTGCAGATTTTCAAACTCCTACAGGAATTCTGCCATTGTACTTCACGGAACTGATATTTTGCAGCTCTGGAATAAAAAAGGGTAAGTCAGTGGGAAGGTAATCCTGGGAGGAAGACCATTCCATTGCTATTCTTGTAAATCTCCCGAAACATAAGTTGAATTTAAAAGCAAGACCTATCTGCCTGTTGTTCCTTCTGAATGCTAGGGCTATGATGTCAGAGCTGCTAAGCACGGGATCTTAGAAAAGGCAGCTTCTCTTCCTCCCTCAGACAACACTGTGATAGGTCCACCACAGAGGGAGCAACCAGTTTGTGCAAGTGTGGATAGGAAGTAGAGAACCAATACATGCAGTTTGCTGAGAAGCCCTGGATCAACAAACACAGCACTGTTTCTCAAGATGCCAGGCTGTTCACAACCATCTTTAGCTGCAGCTGTGCATTCTTCATCCTATCTTTGTACTGGCCCAATTGTTACAGGTTGAATCAGCTTCTCATTTGTCTGAAAAACAACAGCAGGTAAAATAGCAGTTTTGGTATCAGCTCATTCCGTGGCTGTACAACCAATCAGAAGAGCAAGAAAGGAAACTAGAACATATGACCAGTCAGCATCAGGCAAAGTACTGCAGTCTGAAATGCGTCAAGCCACACCAGCTTAGAACAAGCAAGAAACCTGCAATTAAGAATAAAAGCTAAGTTGGAACAACTACCTACCAAAGAGCCTTAAGGGTATGGCTTCACAGATGCTAATCCTTGGAGGAGAGAGGAAAGAGTTCTACATTAATTTCTCATACACAAGTCTTCCTGCTTCTAGTGCATTTCTCCCAGCACTGGTGCTGACATCCATATGCCGATTTACCTTACCAGCACAGCATAGGAAAGCAACACCAAAGAAAAAGCTGTAATGCTTTCTGCAGCTGTGTTTAACTGGCTTGCCAAGCTGTCAGCAACACAAAGAGATAAAGATGCATGGGGAGCAGCAACTCACTCTGGCAATTTACCTGTTCATGCAACCATGACCTAGACAGCCTGGTTCTTCCAGCAAACTCTTTAGGAATCAACTCCTTCAGCTTTGGGTTTTATTTCTAAAGGCTAAGCGATGCTGGAAACTGCAATACCAATACTGTAAGAAATGCGCTCAGTTTACAGATGAGCACTGAAACCTCAGCCACACAGTTCCCGTATGCTGCTCAGGAAGTCACTATAGCATACAGGTAGGTCACAGCACTGGCTCTTTCTCCTGGCTGCCAAGGAAGCTCTAGATCTGCTTCCCAGACATGCTATGCACTCACTACTCTAAGTGGATGTCACTCCAAAGCAATAAACCAAATGCTGAATTTGAAGGAAGAGGCATTCCTGCTTGGGCACCCAAAGATTCATACAGAATTTTGATACCAATGGAGCCATAACTAACTTCTTTTAAAAAAAAAGTAGTAATAATACTGTTACCTTAAGGTCAGCTATAAAGATAAATTCTCAGTAATGAATTGAATGAATATATCTATGAAGATAAATGTAATAGCTATCCATGAGTAACTCAGATGTTGTAAGGATGTGATTCATGATGCAAAACAAAATTCAGCATTCAAGACAGCATTTGAATAGTGAACACTAAATAAAGACATGTGGCCTTGGACAAGAACTAAAGAAAATAAACAGCTGCTTATTCACACAGCACATTCTGACTATGCCCACTTTAGCAGGCCAGTAGAAAATTCTTGAGCAGCAAAACAACAGTTGTGCTAAAAACAGTCTCGTTAATCTATAATTTTGCTTTATTTCAACTTAGAGCTAGCAACCAGCAGTTCCTGCAGCAAAGCAGTTTACATAGGGATTACAAAAAAATATAGAAACAACTGACGAAACCTGGAAAACCTCTCAATACCACAAAAAATGAGTTGTTAGTTATCCTCTGCCAGGATCCTCTTGTTCAGAGGGAACAAGAGTTTCATCCTCAGATATGAGATTTACTCCCATTTAGAATCAAGTTGCAAAACGCGTCTGTTATTCTCTGTAAAGAAAACAAGCGAACAAAAACCTTACAATTGTGAAACATTGCAATACAAATTCTTGACAAAGCACATTGCATGAAGCATCACAGCTCTGAGATAAACTAATAAGTTCACAGGTTATCTGACAACTTTTACACAGGGAATCACTTGGATGATCTTCATGCAAGTAACTGCTTTTCCCTAGACAATTCCCAACAGAACCTGACTCAATTTCTCAAAATTCTTTTACACACACACACACACACACGGATACCACTTAAGAACCACTTAAGTATATTTAATCCATCTCAAATAATCTGCAGGGTTTTTTTGTGTGCACTAAAGTCAGTCATAATGGCATAATAACAGTTTTTAATATACCAATACTCAGATTGATATAGATAATACAGTCAGAGGACAAAAATGATACGTACTGTGCCCAGATCTATTTTTCCCCACACACTTGGTTTAATATGTCTCGTTACATGATATGCCAGTCAACTTCTCATCTCTTGGCAGAGTTGAGATTGGATGTAAAATAAAACATAAAATGCATGCAATGCAATTTTTTTTCTCCCCCTTAAGCCTGTGACTGTACAAACAACACTTGTTCAACTGGAAACCAATGGTCAGACCAGCAGTTGTATAAATACAGTGCTGAGTTTTAAAAAGTTTGCTGTTTTTGTTTATTTTAATGTATTTGTTAGGAAAAAAAAAACCACATATGCACAGAACTATTGCAAAATCAAAAAATCATCTTAACTGCTGTGATGCAGTGGAATAGAAAGTGCAGCAATAACAGCAGATCAGCAAGGTTCCAGGCTGCAGCAAGCTAGGATTTACTCGAATGCAAGATCCATGGGCACAGAAATAAAAGAAAGCAGCTGCTTACCTTCAGAAGGCCTCAGGTACACAGGGACAACCAGCAAGACACCATTACCTCCACTGCCAACCCTTGAATGAGGATCCCGGCCCCCTCACTGAATGCAGCTGACGTCCCCTGGGGTGGCCCTGCCTTCCCATCAGGTGCTCAATCAATGCTTCCAGCCCTGCTTAGCATTTCCATTACAAGTGCTATGTATTCTTCTATAAACCAAGAAAGCTGGTCAGTATTTTTGTTTCAGAAATCCAGAATGGCGTTTATGTCTTCAGTGTTCCAGATCGAATCTGTCTTTTATCAGTAACCATATAACATAGATTAAGACACACTCAAAACAGCTGAAGAAATCCATTAAGGACAATTATAAAGCCAAAGGTAAATTTGCAGTATGTCTTACCAAGAAGAAATTAAAGTAGTACAGCAAATCTTGATTATCTACAATGTTTGCAGGTTTCCTCAAGACAGGAAGTACAGCCCGATCATGTCACCACAACAAAACAATCTAGATGAGTTTGCAAACACTTTATAATGCCTTAAAACATCACAGTGAGTCACATCTTGGACATCATCCCAAATGATCTATGCAATATAAAGGAATCCCACTAGTGTTATAAAATAGCGGTATATTAGAAAGCTCCCTAAAAAATACTATATTATTCAGAAAGAATTAAAAAAAGAAAATACAAGTAACTAACAGAAGTTCTGCTCAGGCAGGAGTTTACTACTTGAGAAATTAGTAGAATGTAAACCTCCTATAAGACCTTTTCAACAAGATACAATTTCCCACTTAGAAGAGGTCACTTAGTCATTTTTATGCCTTCCCCAGGTGAGTGCTTGCTTACAAATTCAAGACCACCAAAGCAGTTTGTATTCAGTCACTTCATTCTGCACTGAAAGCAAACAAATATTCTCTACTCAAACAAAACATATACCACTCTTGCTCATCTTCGACTTCACAGCAGTAATCTTTCTAGTTTCAGGGAACAGCATCTGTCAAAGACTTACCAAGTGTTTAATCAGATCATGGTTCTGGAACTGTCAGAAATCTAGAACTATCTCTGTTAGGAAGCAAAAATATTGATTAAAAAGTGTTATGAGTTTGAGATTTTTCTCCATGATGTCAGCATTTCAGTCACCAAAGTACCAGCAGATAACAACTACCCATGAGAAGACTTCTACAAGTCTTTCTTCTCTTACTACTAGAAAGGCTGCCATCTGTTGAAAGAACATACTTCATGTAAGCCAAAAGACGTGCAGCTTCCAAAAGCCACTTAGCAAGGACGTCAGACTAATTTGAAAAGTCTAACTGCCTGCCCTGATGAGCTCCAAGCAAATTTCTGTACATTTTATCAATGAATCTTCCCAGTTCTACAGAGAAAACTACTCTTCAGTTGATCCAAATTTTGACTCGAGATGGATAAGGGTCCTTCCTCCTCCCAGTTTACCTGAATCTGTTTACTTTACCTACCACTGCCTAATATACACATGGACAAATCATGTAGAGTAAGGATTGTATCTGTTTACATACAACTACCTAAGAACTTATTTTATGTCTTTGATTCATGTTAAATATACAAAAAAATTCAAGAGGCATACTTGTATTATATGACTGCCACAAGGCAGGGCTTTTAACATTATTTTAAATAAAACTGATTGTTAACAAAATGTTGGCACAGTGAGACATACAATAAAAGTCATTCTTGGGATCATAAAGATTTCTTAGTAGAGAAATTTACTTTTAGAGAAATGCTGGAAGGGTTTTACTGCTTCTCTAAATAAGTTAAGAAAACACACACACTTAAAACCACAACTGAAAAAAAATATATATATATAACATATTTTGCTTTACCCACATGCAAACAAGAGAAATTATCCTAGAAGGAAGGGAATGAGAGGTCAAAGATACTCCAGCATTCTTAATCAGGATCTTTTTATAACACTGCAATTTAACAGAAAATATTATTTAAGCTTTAGTATACAAATATTTCTTTCCTGTTATGAGAATACAAAGCATTTTACAATGATGTTTTGTTTCATAAGGTAGATCAGAGTAGAATCTCTGTATTCTAGAATGCATCTATTTTGATTCTCGATTTTCGTTTCAAAACTTAGAGAACATCGCCACATGTGAAGGAGAATGTCACTACAAACCTAGAGAACCATGTATGACATACAGACACTCAGATAATCTGAAGGTCCAAGCCACAATCCAGAAAAAGCCGCACTTTGCAGTCTGTTACTCCTACAAGGAACTCCAAAAATGAAACATAACGTGGTATTAAAGCACGGGTTCCAACGTCACCTCAACTTAAATAAGAAACAAAGCAATGTCATGTTTTGATATCAAGTTATTTTACAATTAAAAATGAAAAAGAGCTTCTGAAAAATAAAAACATTTATGGCAAAAAGTGGTCAAATTCACCCTCTAAAGCAGTCCTTCCATACAGCAGCACTTGAAAACGTGGAAAAGAAATATGCAAGCTAAATCAAGCTTTCCAAATCTTTGCATGTACTGCCAAAAAAGTGATTATGATATCAATATCAAACATAGGAACTCCTTCACTGTATACACTAAGCCACAGATGTACACAGGCACAATTTTCATTGAAGCCAAACCATGCATATTGATAGAAGAGCTAAAGTTGCCAATGTAAAGGGAGTAAGAAGGGCTTACACCTTATGGCTGCCAGAAAATAAAGAGGGCAGAAAAGGAATCTTAGCATTCCATATTCTTGCAAATAGTAATATATTATGCCACACAAATCATTGCTATGCTATCCATTAGAGAGAAGAGAAAGAAGTAAATTACACAGTAAAACAAAACTCTAGATGCAAGCAAGAAACAACTATCAGTTCTGCCTAGTACAACTCTTTTGTCTGCGTAGAAGAAGCCACAAGTCAACTTAAAAAAAAAAAAAAAGAGATTTAGTATTACCAGACTGTACATTACATTGAAAGAGTGTATGAAGTGATAAAGAGTTGTTTATATGCAGATCTACACAACAGAAAGAAATCCAAATAAATAATAGACATGTAGGCAAAACAGCCTTCTTACGTGATGTATTATATTAAGTACGATATAAAACAATTTGCCACTTTTGGTCCATTCAACAAGTCAACAAAATGCTGCCAATACCACCCATTTCTTACATTTACCTCACTTCTGTCTGTACTTGAACAAAGGATGCTACTAAAATGTACTTGCATACAGTTGAAATACCTGCAAGGTCACCTGCTTGGTATGTATTCAAGCATTATAGCAACTTGCATCATCAACGTCATTCCACAGATAAAGGAAAGAAGGCAATGATGGACACTTGTCATGGTTCTATGTTTTTTGTTTTTGTTTTTTTTGTTTTTGGGTTTCAGTATTCCACATCAAAACATCATGTAGTGTACGGGGCATTAAAGTGTCACTGCCCAATCCCAGCTACCTATCCCTGTACATTACAGAAGTCACGGGATCTGGCCCTTCCGGGTGGGGGGGGCGCTCTCTTGCTGCCTGGCAGTGGGTGCTGGAGGGTGCTTTCCTAGCCGTTCCAAGCTTTTCAGGTTTGAATCGGTCCCGGGAACTCTCTCTCTCTCATCTCGTCTGATTTATTAATCTCAATTTCAATTAAATTGTATCTATTGTGTTATCTTGTATTCCGATATTATAGTAAAATAAGTTTTCCTCCATAGATTGTTGCCGCTGTTCTTTTCCTCCCTTCCTTCCTTCCCATTTTTGTGGGACTGGGGTGGGGGGGGAGGGCAGAGGCCTGTCGCCCCTGTCACGGACATAGATTGATCTGGTCAAATCCGTGACAGATTTTTTGGCGCCCAACGTGGGGCGACTGCTTTTTAGCTTTTTGAACGAATCTCTTTTTCTCTCTGCTCTTAGAGAGCTTCGTTAGGGAGCATTATCAGTAGTTCAGGTTTCTGTGCTGGAAAACCTGACCTTGAAAGATTAGGCGTACTGCCAGTGTTCTGGGATATTTGTAAACTTTGAGCACTACTTAGTCTGGGTAGTGCGTTTTTTTTTTCTTTTTTTTTTCCCTCCTCTTGTTAGCTTCAATTCATTAACCCCTTTTTAGCAAGCACCAGTGATGAACCCACTCGTTATCGTGGGGGTGCTGGGTAAAGGATTTAAAGCAATGGTGTTAGTCACAACCTACTGGCCAATAATCCATCTCACACTTGTGTGTTTTGGAATTGCATCCGTATATAACTATCTAAGGGCACTGATGGAGACACCTATGTTTTACCTATTTGCAATGTGGTATGATTTGAACTTTGACATCTACATCCCAGAAGGAATGGCTAATTTCTCAAACAACTACATCCCAAATGGAATAGCTAATTTTACAAACAACACGATGTTCAGACCAGTCTCCGGGTTTTCTTCTCGGTTTGTGAAACGTTTTTCGAATCTTGAATTAATACTCATGTTGTTGTTCGTGTCATCAATTCTCCTGAATGTATTCCTAAGCATTCATAATAAGGGAAAGGAGTCTCTTCTGAAACTAGAGAATGATGATTGGCAGGGAATATGGAGAGGTTTAGGAAAGGTTTTAGAAGCATGGGGACCCGCAGTGTCATGGGATTTTACTCTTGAACACCTGTGGGATCCTGAGAAACTAAGCCAGTATTTGAGTCAGGGACTATGCGGCTTACATAAATCTAAGGAGGTACAACTTATTTGGGGTTTGGCTTGTGCTTACCGTGCCCTATATAATACCATTCTGGAGAGAGAGAGTTTCCGAGCTGAGGTTCAAGCCAAAGGGGAAAATCCCCAAGTCAAATCTAATCAATCACGGGAGACACCAGTAACAATACCAGTTGCTCCTGTGGAGGGCAAGAAATGGAAACGAGTGTCTTCGCGTCTTGAACGAAAAAGAGAAGAAGAGGAGGAGGAGGAGGAAGATCCAGGCGAGGGGCCCTCCTCAGAACCACCACCATCGCGAAAGGCAAAAGCGAAAACTAAGAGACATGCAGAAGAGAGTGATGAAGAGGAAGTCTCTATTACTACTCGCCGGCCTCTAAAGATGACTGAAATCCAAGGTTCAAGAAAGGAGTTCACACGGCGCCTGAATGAAAGTATTGTTTCCTGGTTGGTTCGCTGTTGGGACAGTGGGGCCCATAGCTTGTCTCTGGATGGTAATGAAGCTCGCCAACTAGGTGCCATTGCCAGAGATCCAGCTATTGATAGAGGAATTAGTCGATGTTCGGATGAGGCTGCCTCCCTCTGGGAGCGAGTGTTAACAGCTGTGAAGGAAAAGTATCCCTTCAAAAATAGCTTGAAGATTTCAATGAAAAAATGGGATACAGTTGAAAAGGATATCCAGTATTTGAGGGAAATAGGCGTGGTGGAAATGTTGTATGACCCTGACTTTGTTCCTAACCACCCACAACAAAACCGCGACCCTGAAAGAGTGAGGACAACGCCTGAGATATGGCAGAAAATCGTGACAACAGCGCCGGACAAATATGCCACTACACTAACATCAGCGTGTGACAGATACCAGGAACAACAGAGAACGCCCTTAGTTTATGAATTAATTGTTACGCTCCAAAACTACGAACAATTGCTGTCCCCAATTCATTCTGCCGTTGCTGCAATATCAAGAATGACGGAGCAAGTGTCTCAACTGATTAACCGTGACAAACCTGTAGCAGTATCAGAGACGCTTGATGAAGATCAGGATAATCAAACAAGTCTAGCGAAGGATGTGAAGGAGATGAAGGAGATGATGAGACTTCTGCGAGCCCACCTAACTAAAGACGATGA
The DNA here is from genome assembly GCF_023343835.1 of Lagopus muta. Classification (NCBI taxonomy): domain Eukaryota; kingdom Metazoa; phylum Chordata; class Aves; order Galliformes; family Phasianidae; genus Lagopus; species Lagopus muta. Next base: position 5,707,078 of record NC_064471.1, read on the forward strand.
ACCTTCCTTCTTACGTGCACGATCAAAAATCTCAGCTGTTAGAGGCAGACGCTCTCCGGCTCAAGTAAGGAATAATACACCGCGAATTACCTTATGGTATTACCTACGTGACCATGGAGAAGACATGGGGAAGTGGCACGGTCAACCTACTCCTGTACTACGAGCCCGGGTGAAAGAATTACAAGGCAGATCTACCACCAGTGCAGTTGCTCCAGTTACCACAGGTAATGAATAGAGGGGCCCTGCCCTCAGTCAGGGGGGGGAAAGGGATAATAGAGTATATTGGACTGTGTGGATTCGATGGCCTGGCACATCAGAACCACTGAAATATAAGGCCCTGGTGGACACTGGTGCACAGTGCACTCTGATGCCCTCGAGTCATGAAGGGACAGAATCAATCCATATTTCTGGAGTGACCGGGGGCTCTCAAGAATTGACTGTGTTGGAGGCCGAGATAAGCCTCACTGGTAAGAACTGGCAAAAACATCCTATTGTGACAGGCCCAGGGGCTCCATGTATACTAGGTATTGATTATCTCAGAAGGGGGCATTTCAAGGATCCTAAGGGGTATCGATGGGCCTTTGGAATAGCTGCTGTGGACGCAGACAACATTAAGCAGCTGTCTGTTTTGCCTGGCCTGTCAGAAGATCCATCTGTTGTGGGGCTGCTGCGAGTAAAAGAGCAACACGTACCGATTGCTACAAAAATGGTGCACAGGCGTCAGTACCGCACCAACAGGGATTCTTTGCTCCCCATTCATAAGTTAATTCGTCAACTAGAGAGCCAGGGAGTGATCAGCAAAACTCACTCGCCTTTTAACAGCCCCATATGGCCAGTGCGTAAAGCCAGTGGAGAATGGAGGCTGACGGTGGACTACCGTGGCCTGAATGAAGTCACACCCCCACTGAGTGCTGCTGTGCCGGACATGTTAGAACTCCAGTATGAACTGGAGTCAAAAGCGGCCAAATGGTATGCCACCATTGACATTGCTAATGCCTTCTTTTCCATCCCTTTGGCCAAAGAATGTAAGCCACAGTTTGCTTTCACATGGAGGGGCATTCAGTATACCTGGAACCGTTTGCCCCAGGGGTGGAAACATAGCCCGACCATTTGCCATGGGTTGATTCAAACTGTATTGGAACAGGGCAGTGCTCCTGAGCACCTGCAGTACATTGATGACATCATTGTGTGGGGCGATACAGCAGAAGAAGTCTTCACAAAAGGAGAGAGAATGATCCAAATTCTTCTGAGTGCTGGTTTTGCTATTAAGCGAAGCAAAGTGAAAGGACCTGCCCAGGAGATTCAATTCCTAGGTATAAAGTGGCAAGATGGCCGTCGTCACATCCCGACAGACGTGATTGACAAAATCACTGCTATGTCTCCACCCACTAGCAAAAGAGAGACACAATCTTTTCTGGGTGCAGTGGGCTTTTGGAGAATGCACATTCCAAACTACAGCCTTATTGTAAGCCCCCTTTATTATGTGACGCGAATGAGAAATGAGTTTACATGGGGCCCTGAGCAGCAGCAGGCTTTTGAACAGACTAAACAGGAGATAGCCCGTGCCGTGGCCCTAGGGCCAGTACGGACTGGACAGGGTATAAAGAACATCCTCTACACCGCTGCTGGAGAGAACGGTCCCACTTGGAGTTTGTGGCAAAGAGCCTCAGGAGAGACCCGAGGCCGACCCCTGGGATTCTGGAGTCGGGCATACAGAGGGTCTGAAGAGCACTACACTCCAACTGAGAAGGAGATCTTAGCCGCTTATGAAGGGGTTCGGGCTGCTTCTGAAGTAGTCGGTACTGAAACACAGCTCCTTCTGGCACCTCGACTGCCAGTGCTGAACTGGATGTTTAAAGGAAAGGTTCCCTCCACCCATCATGCTACTGATGCCACCTGGAGCAAGTGGATTGCACTGATTACACAACGAGCACGGATGGGGAACCTCAGCCGTCCAGGAATCCTAGAGATCATCATGGACTGGCCTGAAGGTAAAAAGTTTGGAACACCACCGGGAGAAGAAGTATCACGTGCTAAAGAGGCCCCACCATACAATGAACTACCGGAGAATGAAAAGAAATATGCCCTGTTCACAGATGGATCGTGTCGTATTGTGGGAAAGCATCGCAGATGGAAATCTGCTGTGTGGAGCCCCACACGACAAGTTGCAGAGGCCACTGAAGGGAAAGGAGAATCAAGCCAATTTGCAGAGGTAAAGGCTGTCCAACTGGCCTTAGATGTCGCTGAACGGGAGAGGTGGCCAATGCTCTATCTTTACACTGACTCATGGATGGTAGCAAATGCCTTATGGGGGTGGTTACAGCAGTGGGAGCAAAATAACTGGCAAAGAAGGGGTAAACCTATTTGGGCTGCTGAACTGTGGAAAGACATTGCTGCCCGAATAAAGAATATGATTGTAAAGGTGCACCATGTAGATGCTCATGTGCCCAAGAGTCGGGCTACTGAAGAACAGCAAAATAACCATCAGGTAGATCGAGCTGCCAGAATTGAGGTGGCTCAAATAGACCTGGACTGGCAGAACAAGGGTGAATTATTTCTGGCTCGGTGGGCCCATGAGACCTCAGGACATCAAGGGAGAGATGCAACATACAAACGGGCTAGAGACCGAGGGGTGGACTTAACTGTGGATGCCATTGCACAGGTTATTCATAACTGTGAAACATGTGCCATCATCAAACAAGCCAAGAGGATGAAACCCCTCTGGGAGGAAGGGCGATGGCAAAAGTACAAATATGGGGAGGCCTGGCAGGTTGATTATATCACCTTGCCACGATCTCGCAATGGTAAGCATTATGTGCTTACTATGGTGGAGGCAACCACTGGGTGGCTTGAAACATATGCAGTACCCCATGCTACCGCCCGAAACACCATACTGGGTCTCGAGAAACAAGTCCTGTGGCGACACGGCACCCCAGAAAGGATTGAGTCAGATAATGGGACTCATTTCAAAAATTCTCTTGTAAATACTTGGGCCAAAGATCATGGCATCGAGTGGATTTACCATATTCCCTATCATGCTCCAGCCTCTGGTAAAATTGAACGATACAATGGATTGTTAAAAACGATGCTAAAAGCACTGGGTGGCAGAACATTTAAGCACTGGGAGAAGCATTTGGCAGAAGCCACCTGGTTGGTCAATACCAGAGGATCTATCAATCGTGATGGTCCTAACCAATCCAGTTCCCTACATACCGTAGAGGGAGATAAAGTCCCTGTTGTACATGTAAAGAACATGTTAGGAAAGGCAGTTTGGGTTCTTCCAGCGTCTGGAAAGGGCAAACCTCTCCGTGGTACAGTTTTTGCCCAGGGACCAGGATCCACTTGGTGGGTAATGCAGAAGAATGGGGATGTCCAATGTGTACCACAAGGAAACTTGATGCCGGGGGAGTGCAGTTACTAATTCTATGTATATGTATATAGCCATGTGTGCATTTTAATCATTTTTTGTTTGTTTGTATATATGTATATATATCTATATTAAGCATGATGTAATGATGTAGAATAAGGGGTGGAATGTCATGGTTCTATGTTTTTTGTTTTTGTTTTTTTTTTTGTTTTTGGGTTTCAGTATTCCACATCAAAACATCATGTAGTGTACGGGGCATTAAAGTGTCACTGCCCAATCCCAGCTACCTATCCCTGTACATTACAGAAGTCACGGGATCTGTCCCTTCCGGGTGGGGGGGGCGCTCTCTTGCTGCCTGGCAGTGGGTGCTGGAGGGTGCTTTCCTAGCCGTTCCAAGCTTTTCAGGTTTGAATCGGTCCCGGGAACTCTCTCTCTCTCATCTCGTCTGATTTATTAATCTCAATTTCAATTAAATTGTATCTATTGTGTTATCTTGTATTCCGATATTATAGTAAAATAAGTTTTCCTCCATAGATTGTTGCCGCTGTTCTTTTCCTCCCTTCCTTCCTTCCCATTTTGTGGGACTGGGGTGGGGGGGGGGGGGAGGGCAGAGGCCTGTCGCCCCTGTCACGGACATAGATTGATCTGGTCAAATCCGTGACAACACTATATTTCTAAGCACACATCAATCGTAACCAACAACCTCAAAATTAATTTAAAATATATTTTCTTCATGAGGGTCTGATCTGATTGCAGCTACATACAAACCAGGAATTTCTTAGGGAAGATACTCCCTGCACTTATGAAGATTTCATGTATCAAAGCAAAAAGTCGCTTTTACTCTTAATTCTTCATTTCTCATCTTGATTCTCCAGAACTAGAAAATTTCACCTGCAAATATATACAATTTGTCTTATAATTCCTTATGGCTTCCTCAGTCATCAGCCTCATAGATCTTTCACAGAAGCCCTGCAAGATCCTATTAACAGAAAACCACCCTTACTCTCAGAGGTTTAACCTTGGAAGCAGAGGGAGATGTGTTCCAGAACTTCTACTGTACACCCAGAAGCACTCCTAGCCTCAGTGCCAAGTCATACATGCCTTGTAACTGAGTGACACATCCAGAACTATGAGCAGTGTGGTCACATAGAAGGTACTCCTGCCTACAGCAGGGCTCTTTAAGTTATACAGTCTTTAAGGTCCCATTTGTCAGTGCAACAAAGCATAAGTGAGACCTTACCTTTCAAATCAAGCAGACAAAAAAACTGCCACCACCTGGCCCTTGCCACCTGCTTTTAGAGAGTTCAGATAGGCCTCCCTTCAACGTGCATTATTTACTTTACTCATTTCCCTAAGAGTACTGATGTGTGGAACGAAATTTAATAATATTATGACTCAAGCACATCATTATTAACATTTCCATATGAAATTAAGATTTCAATCTCTGAATGACCTCAGCTAATCATTAGACTTAGAAAGATAGTTGATTTCCTCAGCTACATCTAAAAAAAAAAAAAAAAAAAAAAAAAAATTTCGTCAATTATAACAGAAGATATTTAAGATGCAATAAGAATTTTACAAAGACTGAATTGCAAATCTAATCTTTCCTAACATATTTAGGGTCAGCAAACCCAAGACACGTACTCATACTTGGTATGTCTAAGCTGCCAGATACCGACAGTAATTTTACAGTAGGTAATATGCGCACTGTCCCAGAAGTAATGCCTCCTGTTTTATTCCATTGGCCCACAATACCAGAGATGATGTTGATGATATGGAAGTAGAGGTTGAAGGTTCCCACCAATACTCCATTTTAAGTTATTGCCATAAGGCAGATGGCAGCAGAAGGGCAGTTTGACAAGGAACCAAAGTATGAAACAAAGAGGTGCCATCGATTTCCTCCATGCAGGAAAAATTGTAGCCACTGACATTCATCAATGCTTGCTGAACATTTATGGAGAACAAACAGCAGATGCGAGCACAGTGAAGTAGCGAGTGCTACGTTTTGACAGTGGCAACACCTCCACTGGTACAGATTTTTACAAGAGCAGCATGCAGGCTCTTGTTCTTGCTCTACCAAACAGTGTTATTGTCATCTTTGTATCTGTTGTAATTCCCATGGAAATAAATAAGAGGCATTATTTTCAGAGCAACATACATATGAGCTAAATCAACATTTTACAAAGAGAGAGCCTGAAGCAATATTATTTCAGTGATTTTAAATCAACATATTTACACTTTCAAACAACTTTGAAAAGTATTCTTGCAGAGTGCTGAGCCACCAGTAAACACCAACAGAATGATGTGTGCTCAAACTCTGGGAAGAAGAAAATAATAAAAAAAGACTGTACATTTTGATGATTGCAGATACCCATTAATTTCAGACAGCAGATTTGGTAGTTTATATCTGAATTATTCCTTTATACAGAACAAGCCTAGCACGAAGCTGCTCAGAACTGGATTACCTTAAAGAGAAACGCACGACAGCAAGAAAAACCTGCAGATATTTCCCACAACACCATTATGATATTAAACCCCTAGTAATATTTTGCGGTAAAAACTCTGTACTCCTGTTTGCAAACCAGCATTCAAATATTTAATAAGAAAGTTTAACCAAAAGGCTGACTAAATAAGGCACACAGTACTAGATGGGAAGGAGATGAGTAGCTACATATATTAATTATCACCCTTTATGGGATCACAGGCTTACTCAAGTTAAAATTTAAAGGGCTTAGATTACTTTCTGGTGAATTTTATTAGTTTTCCCCAAGAGGTGCAAAGACTAATGCTGTCACAACAGAATAGGAGAGCGTATACAGCGTCATTACAAGCTGAGTCACCCAAAAGCATTGAAGCTTGCTTTATTATAACACAGACTCTTAAATAGTCTCCTGAAACACTATCATTTGTTATGCCATAGAGTGATAACAGCAAGCTGACTTGGTATTACAATAAAATGAAATCTGGTGCATCTGCAGAGTTGTTCTCAGTAGGCAGACCAAGCTCCCTTGCTGGTCTCTTTGGAGATAGCAGATGCAAGCTTCTCTTCCCCTACTGCAATAGAGAAAGATGCAGAACAAAGTTGCTGAGAGCTGTCTTGTTGTTGCTGATGACAGTGTTTAGATTTGCCTTCTGAGAGCAATGCTGCAGGTGGGAAGAAGAGGTGGCTGGGCAGACGCCCAAGAATTATAACCAAAATATTCTTCCCTGTGCAGATGTAGCCATCAGCCCACTCTTCCCACCCCAGCTCCTTCAAGTTTTAGAATTACTATCTCTCTACAGCACAAAAATGTTGAAGTTCCATAAAAACTAAACTCCTAAGGGATTCTTGACCGTGCCCTGTTCATACGTTGCCATTTTGGATATCCAATATGATTACTTATTTCTTGCTACCAAGGGTCTAAGCATATAGCGAGTAGCAGCTTCAAAACAGAACAGATGCGCAGTGCTCTCAAATAAATCCTATTAATAAGTTAATAAATTTACTCTACAGAAGACAGAAGCAAAGCAAGATACTTCAAATTAAGAGCATGACTGGATTTTGTCCACCCCCTCAATTAACAAGCTGTTCAAATATCATCTTCTGTCGTGTTTTCTTTCCTGTCTCCATTTTCCCCTCTCTCATTTCATGATGGAACCTCTGTAAAAACAGATATTGTTACTCAATAAAAATAGGTATGAGAACCTTGTGTGCATATTATATGAAACAATTTCACAAAACATATTTCTTTCTCATACACTGTCTTCAAAATGGTTTTTAGACGAAAACAACATTTTAAAGGATTTTTACTTTTTCAAGTATTTTTGCATTTTCAATTTTTTTTTTATTTTTTTTTTTCTACTTTTTCAAGTGCGATTGTAATCAAATATTTTACACAGCCCCCTTCAGTAAAATTCCACAGCCCTCCATCCCTCCTCACCCCTCTGTGCCCAGTGCTGAGCAAAGGCCATGCCCACAGCCTGCCAGGCTGCCATGTGCCCAAGCCCCTTCCTAAGGGGCAGAGTTGCTCCTTCTGGGGAAACAAACCCAGGAAACTCAAGGCAGACTCTGAAGTACCAAAAACAGTAAACTTACTGGCTCTGTTTCAGAAAAAAAGAAACAAAGTTTTTCTTATCGTTGTTATTTTGTATTGTTCTTTTAAACATTGTCCAGTTTTGAAATAGAAGTCCTTATGGAGCAACTGGAATTATGCTGAACTTGAGTCCTTCTTCCTGTCCAAATCAAAGTCTGCTGCTTCTCCAACAGAAAGCTGCCTCTGTACCTTCTCTGATGCTGCCTGAAGGCCACAGGGAGCTTGGGGCTGCCTAATTGATTCCTCCTGGACCTGACACAGCAGCTTAGAAGATGCTATTACCAGTCCTGCTCTCTTCCTCAGGGCTTTCCTAGAGTCCACTGAGAGCTTGGGGCTGCCTGCTGGACTATTCCTATTGTGCCAACACAGCAACTCAGAGGATGCCGGTCCCAGTCGCGCCTTCCTCTTTAGCACTTGCATCAAGGATCTCAGGGCCATCTACTGGACTCCTCTTGTCCCAGCACAGCAGTTTTGAGGACACCAGATCCAGTCCTGCTTTCTTCTTCAAGACTGCCTACAGGCTGCAGGGACTCAGGGCTAGACTCCACATGTTGTCTTTACACAGCAACTCAGAGGACCCCATCCCAGTCCCAGCCTCTTCTTGAGGGCTCACCTAGAGGCTGCAGGGAGCTCAGGGCCATCCACTGGATGCCTCCCATTGTCGTGGTACAGAAGCATAACAACACCAGTCTCAGTCCTGCCCTCATCCTTGGGACTTGCATGGAGGCCACAGAGAGCTGGGGGCCATCCACTGGACTCCTGTTTTCTCTGTGCAGAAGCTTAGAGGACACCAGTCTCAGTCCTTCTCTTTTCCTCAGAGCTTGGGAAAGAAGAGGTGAGAGGTCTCAAGGAAGGATGAGGACGGGGGACAGAGGAAAAAAAAGGACTCTAGAGAGCAGAAGCTCTTCGGCGACTCTTCAACACCAAGATAGAAATAGAGAGCTCCTGCTGCACCACCAATGGATATAGAGATGTTTCTGGGCAAGCATGATGTGCTTGCCCAGGCCTGATAGCGATAGATCTACTTTCATCTGTTCACCCTGTGGAGGTAGGTACACCTCCATGGGCTCAACATTGCCCTCCAGTGGGTCTACATGCATTGGCTTGAGCTTGCTGCTGCTCTCTAGAAGCTGGAGCTTCTTCGGTGGAGAAGAATCCATCCTCCTCCACAAAAATTCCTAGAATGGGGGGGAAGGATCTAGGTAAAAAGCTCCTGGTCTCAAGCATGTGCTTCCCAGACAAAAGTCAGTCAGCAACTGGTGTTCTGTTGTCAGCACCTCTGTATTTATAGTGGTTGGCAGGGATGTGACTTGTGATATCGTAAGGAGACGGTGATGAGACCCAACAAGTGTTCCATGACAGCCAAAACAGGGCTGAGTTGGGTAGGAGAGGCCATGGCCTGAGAGTTCAAGAGTTAACGCTCCAGTTCCAGAGGGCTATAAGGACTGTGAAGGGTCTTGAGGGCAAGACACTGGAGGAATGTCTGAGAGCTCCAAGTTTGTTGCTCCCAGAGCAAAGTAGGCTGTGAGGAGCCCTCAAGGCAGCTGCAGCTCCTCACAGGGAGCAGAAAGCAGTGCTGAGCTCTGCTCTCTGGTAGCAGCTACAGGACCCTAGGGAACAGAGTTGTATCAGGGGAGGGTCATGGAAAGGTTCTGCACTAAAGGGCAGTGGGCATAGCCCCAAGCTGCTGCAGCTGAACAACCATTTGCATTGGAGTGGTCCCTTGTGGAGTCAGAGGTTGGACTTGATCATCCTTGTGAGTTCCTCCCACCTCGGGATATTCTATGATTCTACAGTTTCAATATTTGTCTTGTTATGTAATTAATATTCTGTGCCGAGGTTGGTATTTTGGCTGCACCCTACAAAATGCCTCACACAACCTGAGAACTCAAAATACATCTTTTCAGGTGCTTTTTCAAATTCCTATTTATCTTGAAGACAATGTAAAACACTTCAATTTTGAGAGCCTTTACCGTAAATGTATTGTACCAGTCCAATCATTTGCAGATAGCTTTGGAAGCACTATGGCAAGCACACTGGCCACCAACATAGCCACATAACTATTTATATGCTATGATACTTGGAAACCCTTCTCACAAAACAGAAGTCCATGCTGCAGGGCACCATAGAGAGGAAGGCTATTTTTATCCTTAAAAGCTTACATTCACTATAAGGCAGAAAAAGTAAAGGAATACTGACATATGGACAAAGATATAAGGAAACTAAGACAATATCTTCACAACAACAGACTATGCTTTGGAACACCAGCAGTTCATCTCAGCTTCATGTGATTATCACCTTGACTAACCAGCTCCACCCAATAAGAAGGGAACATTTATGCTCTGAATCAACAACACCCAACAGTGGCAACAGACCTTCAGGAGGTAAAAGACTGTCTTCAAACCAATGACTCAAGCAAGTCACAAAAGATCAATGTGAGATTGTCAGCAGTAACTTATGTTTCCTTCTGTTACTTTGGAAGGCCATACTCATACTCTTTCTGCTGAAAATGAATCTTTCATTTGACATGAATGAAAATGCAATTCTTACAAGAAGAAGGGAATAAATAGTCTCATTCATTCATCTTCACCACCATCTTGATCACTTATTTATAGACATTTAAAAGGAAAAACTTCCAGAATGGCTATAAATCAAATACTACTCCTAGAAATTACTTTATCTACAATCCTGTCCACGCTAGGCAACCATATTTAATGCAAATAGTATACATCAATACCTTCTGTTTGTGCTGGAGCACTATTAAAATAGTTTCCTAGAGGCCTGCACCTTGTAAGAACCCGTGTTAGAAAATCCTCATGAAAACAATTAAATTTCAAAGTTTCATAGATCTTAATGCCAGTGAAGTTATATTTTCTTTTTTATCACTATATAACACAAAAGAGACCAGCAAAAAGACAAGTGACTGATGCAAAGGGGGAAAAAAAAGAAAAAGTAGAGTGAAAATAAGGAAAAATATACTTGGGGATGCCTGAAGACATTCGTTTTGAAAAGGTATGGCTTGGTTCTTTCACTGTTTTTGAAACTCAAGAGAAGAAAGAAAGAAGGAAAGAGAGAAGGACCTGGGGGTCCTGATGGATGAAAAACATAACATGAGCCAGTAGGGTGCTCTCACAGCTTGGAAAGCAAATGGTATCCTGGGCTCTATCAGAAGAGGGGTGGCCAGCAGGGACAGGAGGTGATTGTTCCCCTCTACTCTGCTCTTGTGAGGCGCCATCTGGAGTACTGTGTCCAGGCCTGGAGCCCCCAGTACAAGAAAGACAGGGAGCTGTTGGAGAGTCAATGCAGTAGACTTAAAGGGGGAAATTACTTGCATGTGGATTTATTGCAACAGACTTTTCATTGAGGAAAAAAAGGAGATCAGTAAAAGCTAATTTGTACAATGTGTTTTCAAGAAAGGACTACCAATGGGACTTTGTAGAAATAGGTTCTAGAAATAATAAGAGGAGACTCGAAGATGAGCAGAACTGTTATTGCTTATAACCCTGACAGATTCCAGAGATGTCAATCAAATATTCAGTGGGAGGGCACTAACACCTTGCTCTCAGCTGTGACTCACTCTGGAAGTAACATTTATGTTCTTAGCAACCTCATTCACTAGAAAGTTATCTTTCTAACTGGATTTTCTATATACTGGCAATTCATTGTCTTGGGACACCAGAAGAGATAAAGGCCCCCCCCTCGTTATTTTATTTAATAACGGGGAACATAACTGCATTAAAAACGAGTAAAGGAAACCTTTGCGTACACAGGAGAGAAGGTAGAAAAAACAAGAATTTATGCTTCCTGTTCTCAAAAACAATTTCAAAAGAAACAAACAGCCATTTCAACACCAACTGTAACACGCAAAGAAGAGCAGTCTCAATTGTAGTTTAAAATTTCACCAATGATGCTTTCTCTAACAAAACTTGGTTAACACACCACATCTTTCAACACGCTTACTTTCAAAACTTCAGTCTTCATAAAGTGCTGTAAATGCATGATTTACTATAGTTTATACACCCTGTAAATGCTTCTGCTCAAGATGATGCTCACTCTTATGTCTGACATTAATGGTTCACCACTAGTACAGGAATCTCTACAAGACACATGGATCTGAAGAAAAATCCCCCTCCACTAACACGCTGCTTTACAATCATAAGTATTTGAATCCTTAAAAAGCCTTCAGAGACCAAAGTTACTTCCCACAGTTTAGAATCAAGAATAGATCCTTTCGCAAGTTCTGGCCAAAAAGGTTTTACATGTTGCATAATCAAAGAATATACAGGCGTTATAGCTAAGAAACATACCAGAGAGTTCGGCTAAACAGATTACTACACCAAAAAATGATAGAAAACTTACCCTTATCCGGGGCTTGCTAGACAACTCCAAAAGGAGGGATCTCCAGAAAGAGATCCTTCCCCACTTGTAGCCAGCTCTTAAATGGGGTTTAGGAGAGGTGCAGCCAGGCTCCACCCCTTCCAGCAGCACAGCTGAATTGCCTTCCCCTGTGCTCCTGTGGCTGACTCATTGCTCCATCAGGTGATCAATCAGAGGTTCAGGCCGTGATTCAGCAGTTCCCATATATGTATCAATGACCAAAGTTTAATAAACAGTCCCCCACATCAGCCCGAATTCTTAATTAAGTAGAAACTTACACAACTGAAAAAAACCCTTTACATACAGTCTCACAATTTATATATTCACCTCCTGTGCGCAAATGTCATGATAGTTCTGAAATGCAAATGAAACCTGAACTTTAAGTTCGGCATGTAATTCATCATTTGGGTATTTTCAACAAAAAAAGTGTGCTACAATAATTACGGCTACTCTGATTCTCACTGGCTTTCAAGAAATTTAAAATATACGGTGACTTCCAAACTAAGGAAGTTCTTACAAGGCAACGCAATAAAACTAGACTACATCACTTTGATCCTCCAAATCCATCTCAAACTTGCCACATCCCTTTGCACTGTCAGTTGACAGCATTTCAAGTATATATAAGTAGCTGCACATCTTGAACATAGTACTTCATATACAATTTCATTGTTTTAGTTAAAACTTATCATTGATCGACAAATATAGTAAGCCTGTATGAAGCTAACATAAAAAGCACTCAGTTTGCAGACAAAAGCATCTGACAGGTGAAAACCACTTAACCACTGCATATGAAATTCCTTCAACTTAATATCATATGTAAGATCTCCCAGATGCAAACAATTTTACCACTTAAGTTTTGTAAAGAGAGCGTGAAACAGTATACCTAAACTGCATATAACACATGTAGTGCAGACATACCAATGCTACAGCATAGACAGATGTGAGCAAATCCAGATTACCAGAAGGAATCTTTTCACAGTACCTTGGCCAAACCAGGCAGCTTTGCAATACTTGTCCGCCATTGATACAAAACCGTTTCTACATGTTGCCATTTGTAACTACAGCACCTCCACACCACTCCATGCAGTATAAGCACATCCTAAGGAAACACCGGACCTCAAAACCACTGAAACAGTGACAATGACAACGAGGAGGTTTTGACTGAATATAAAAAACAATTTCTTTAGATGTCGGTCAAGCACTGGAACAGGCTGCCCAGACACATGGTAGAATCCCCAGCCAGTGTATTTGGCACACACGGACATGACACTAAGGGGCACAGTTCAGTGATTGGACTCAGTAGGTCAGGCTAACAGCTGGATTTGATGATCATGAAGATTTTTTTCTAACACAGTTGATTCTACAATGATTTTTTACCCTACTAGCTCTTACACAAAACAAAGAGAGCTCTTCACAAATTGATGACATAACCACACATAACTCCCTGCTACTGTTAGTAATTAACACTACTTAACACCCTACAAATGCACAAGAGCAGTCTAGAAAAACAAGCACAAAAGCAAGAGATTGCTTCAATGCTACAGTTTTAACCAACAGATTACTCAGGATTTGTTAAGGTCAGACACATAGATAGGAGATTTCTACTATCTTAAATATAAAACCTTAATTTGGATGGCAAAATAATTTAGAAGTTTTAAAAGGTGGAATAGTCTCAAAGAACAGCCCTTATTTCTCTAAAGGAGAGTTATCACCACACTGCACAAACTTTTCTGCTGGATAGATAGTAAATCATAGGTGTCAACCAATTACTTAACTCACCTGGCCTGACTGAGGGGATAAAAAATTAATGACCTCCTCCACCATCACTGGTATGTGCAATCTTCCAAAGGTTTTGTTTTCTGTACTGTGAAGCAACTCTTTAGTTTCACTTTCCTGTGTAGTTTGCTCCGTTAAATCATATTCAGAAAGCTGTTTTACTGAAGAGTAGATCCTTCTGGCCAAAACAGCTAACTTGTCTGGATTCAGCTTTAAGTTGCACAGAAGCAGACACTTGTTAACTTGGCACAGACTCTGATATAGCATTTTGGAGTTGATCATCCTAGAAAAAACAGATGTTGGGAATTACTTTGATAACTATTTAAAACATTAAGTGTTAAAAAAAAAACAAAACATACACACACACAAAGCGCAAATGCTGTAAGTACATTTCACAAGATAGGAGGCTTTACAGAAATGCCATCTCAGCAAAAACGCTCTGATAATTTAGCTTCTTTTCAGCAATTTGAAGGCCATCTAACAATCAATCACATCTAAGTAAATAGAGCTTTATTTTCACAAGCAATACCTTCATTTCCTTTACATCACTAGGACTCTATCAATGTTCAAACATCTTGAGAGAAGCCCCTATTAAATTGCTCTGGTTGAGCACAACCAGAACAGTAGCTCAGCTTTCATTTTGTTCTCCTACGTCCTGCCACGCACAATGAGGCACTTGCTCTGAACGGCAGCACTTGGGTTGCCAAGTTTCCTGTATTTCTAGTTGAAATGGGAAAAGACAAATTGTGCCACTGGGTTTTTAACACGGTTATGATTAGTGTTACAACCTACATGTGCGTTAAAATTACAACAGAATAATTCAAAGCAGATTAAAAAAAAAAAAAAGCTGAAGAAAGCTGAAGGTTAACATAAGTAAGATGTTATTTGCATTTTTATGAGCTCACACCTGTTGCTGTGTCATATTTCACACTCTCTCTTGCCACACAAAAAGAATGCATACTTTAGCCAAAGGCCCTTTGAATAAAGGCTATCCTACTTTTATTGCATCGCATTTGTAAGCATGTATCATCTTCTAACCTTCAACAGAGGACCTCAAGTCCTTTTGCAAGTCCTTTGGGGGGTTGGACTTGATGATTCCTGGAGGTCCCCTGCCAACTCCTACAATTCTGCGATTCCGCAACAAACCCCAACACCTCTATAGAAGCTAACACAGGGGTGGGGAGAAGATCAGTGATAATCTAACTCACACTGCCTTGCTCTACGACCCCGGGAAGCATCTTCCTTACCCAGAGCACGGCTCACAATCACTCATCTATGAACTGAGGAAACTTTTTGTGTGCTTTCAGTCGCAGGATACAGCAGAAGGCTACAAAAACGATTAAGGGCCTGCGGCATCGCTCTTACGTGGAAAGAGCTGGGGCTGTTGAGCCTAGAGAAAACCGAAGAAGGATCTTATATCGAGCAGGCCTAGAGGTCCGCGGCTCTCCCCTCACGCAGCTCCCGCCCACCAGCCCCGCACAGCACGCAGAGCTACAGAAACCACCCTCGCCACGCGCTTACCCGCTCGCGCCGTCGCTTTGACGACGTCACGGCGGCGGCGGCCAATGAGGAGGCGAAGGGGGGGCGGCCGCTGGCGTTTGAATTCGGCGGCCGGGCTGGGCGGTGGTTGGCTCGGCTGCGGCGCTGAGGTGAGTGGCCGCCCCAGCGGCATGGCGGGCGGGGCTCGGGGGCTTACCGTGCGGTTTTGTCCGCGATCTGTGTATGTTGTCGGCCCTGGGATATCTTTTTTCTTTCTGAGGTGAAGAGCGAGGCCTGGAAGGGCGGTCCTTCGTTAGTATCTGAGCGTTGTGGGGCCTATAATCAAAAGGCCCCTGAACCCTCCTGCAGGACGAGAGAGCTGCCTGCTGCTGTGTGAGTACTCTGAAGTAAAGGAGAACTGCAGGTGGAACGGTAGCTGTAGTCGGAGGAATCAGACTTTGGCTTTCCCAAGGCAGGCCTGCTTAGCTGTGTACTGTTAAGTCGTGTTTTCAGGCCAGTTAACAGTGCTTCTCAGAGCTTTGTGATGGTTCCTACAGCTGACTGAGTGTAGGGCAGGGCTAGCACAGGTGTGTAGTTTGACTTAAACTGCAAACTGATGGCTGTGGGGTGACCTCATTGCAGCCTTTCAGTATTTAAAGGAAGCCTACAAACAGGAGGGGACTCAACTCTTTGAAGGGGCTGATAACTTCAGGACAAGGGGAAATGGTTTGAAGTTGAGGGAGGGAAGATTTAGGTTGGGTGTCAGGGGGAAATTCATTACTATGAGAATGGTGAGGTATTGGAACAGCTGCCTAGAGAGGCTATGGATGCCCCATCCATTCCTGGCAGTATTCAGGACTGTGCTGGATGGGGTCCTGGGCAGCCTGGTCTGCTATGAAATGTGGAGGTTGGTGGCCCTGCGTGTGGCAGGGGGTGGGAGATTCATGATCCTTGAGGTCCCTTCCAACCCGGGCCGTTCTGTGATGATTCTAATGAGGAAATTATGTTTCAAGTTTAAGGCCTTTTGCTTCTATTGTTGATTGCAGGGAAGATTCAGCTGCTTGGTCTGAAGGAGCCCTGGAAGCAGAGAAGAGAGAGCATGTCTGCTGCTAAAGAAGATGATGTCTGTAGCCACGTGAAAGTGGTTGTCCGCGTCCGTCCAGAAACTCAAAAGGAAAAAGATGGCAACTTTGCTAAAGTTGTTCATGTTGTTGACCAGCATATATTGGTGTTTGATCCAAAGGAAGAAGAATTTAGCTTTTTTCATGGAAAGAAACTGACCCACAGGGATATTAATAAAAGAACAAAGAAAGACCTTAAATTTGTTTTTGATGCTGTTTTTGCTGAAAATTCAACCCAGTTGGAAGTTTTTGAGCATACAACCAAAGGTGTACTTGATGGCTTCTTAAATGGATATAATTGCACAGGTATCTTTGCTATGTGCCTCTTTTCATTCACTAAATTCTTTGGAGGATCTACACTTGTATCTGAATGCTGCAGAGGCCTTAGGGATCTATGTTTGAATAACTACTTGTAATTTATAGTTATGACCATCTTGTTGTATGTGGAAGGTAGACTAGCTACGTTATGTGTTGAAGAAGACTTTGTGATAGGGTTGTAACAAGCTTCAGAATTTGATCTGAAATACATGTGCTTATGAAGAGTATTCAAGGAAGAGTTATTCAGCCAGAGGTAGTTTCATTGAGTGTATTAATCTATTTTGTCAACTTAAGCTTTCAAAAGTTTGTTTTTAACTGTCAAATATACCACTGAGGTAATGCCTTATGTATCTGCAATGAGTTGATAGTCCAGGGTTAGGAGAGTAAAGAAATATCTTTTACTTCAACTGCTTGTGAATTAACTTGGAATTAAAAACTTGAAAATATGTGACTCTTGAGATAGCTTTCTGATTTCTGTTGTAGAAAGAGAATAATAGGTGAGAAAGTTAAATAGTTTGTGAAAACAGTGGTATCATATGATGGGGGATGTGAATGTCCATTTGAAGTTTGTTCTTGTTTGGCCTACTGATACCAAGTGTATGTTTTCTGGTTTTTTTTTCCTCTTAATGTAGTGCTAGCATATGGTGCAACAGGAGCTGGAAAGACTCATACAATGTTAGGCTCCCCTGAAGATCCTGGAGTGATGTATTTAACCATGATGGCACTTTATAATTGCATGGATCAAATAAAAGAAGAAAAAATATGCAATGTTGCTGTGTCTTATTTAGAGGTAAGTTAGCTCCTGGATTTAGTATGCTGCTTTTAAGAAGGCATAATTTTATAAGTCAAGTTAAACTTTTTATTTCCTCTGTCATCATACTCATTATGAACTATTCTGGGGCTTTAGAAATGTATCCTTGATGGGACTGTAACTGAATAGTGCTCAAATTTGATGTTACTAATAGATATCTGTTACTGTCTTGTATCTTCCAAAAAAGGCCAATCTCTTCTAACACATTCATTTCTCATTCTAGTAATACCTGTCCTCCAAATTAGTTAAGTTCCTTGCTCCTTAGTTAAGTTCCTTCTATCTGTTAATGGGTACAGGAAGATACTTTGTCAGGGATGTCAGCAGTAATTTCCTGTTAATACTGAAATTGCACAACTAAAAGATGGTTAATTCCAGTAATATTCAGTTTGGTTTTACTGTGTCTCAAGTTAAAGAAATGCTTCTGTGAGGACTGCTATGGTACTGTTTAGCTCACTACAAAAAATTATTTTGGTCTTTGCTGCCGGCTTCTCTTCTCTTTATCTTTTTGGCATTGCTTGTCTGTTCTTGCTAGTACCTATCTTTGCATTGCTGCAAAGCAGCAGTAGTATAATGACTGTTACATTCTAGCCCCCGTTAAGTCAAGTGGAATAGTAAATCACAGAATGTCACTTTGTCTTAAAATAGTAATGAAGAATGATGTTGCCATTCAAATCCAATCCTGTCAAGTACGACAGGGTAACTTTTCTAAAGAGATTTTAAATTCCTTCTCAAAGGTGTACAATGAACAGATCCGTGATCTTCTGGTCAACTCAGGACCGCTGGCTGTTCGGGAAGATGCTCAGAAAGGGGTGGTGGTTCAAGGGCTAACATTACATCAGGTATGTAAATAGGTGCTCAAACTCAGGAGGCTCCACATTATTTGAGGTCAAATTTGCTTGTGATTGCACAGTGAAGTTGCTTGTGACTTAGTAATTCTTGTGGGTTTTGTTTTGTTTGTTTTGTTTTTTGCAATCATCAGGAGTAACGTAATAACCTGCAAGCCTACTAAATAATTAATGCACGTTCTGAAAAAGCTACTGGTGTTGTTAAATAGAAATTGATAAACATTTGTCTTTGTTACCCAGCAGACACTGCTGGTTCGATGCTTACCTTCAGGTTGTGGAAAGCTTGTTGTTTTGAGAAATAATCTTAGTATTTCTTAAAGGACGTCACTGTTTTCAATGTTATGCATGAGTGTTCAACACTTCTGCAAATCTTGTGCCTAGAACTTGAGTTTTTCTGTTTGTTTGATTTTTTTTTTTTTTTTTTTTTTTTTTTTTTTAATGAAGACACTAAAAAAAAGTGCTGTTTCCAGACAAGCACAGCAACTTCAAAGTTGTTAATGCAACCTCATTTCCCAATCTGATAATTAATGTCATGGACCTAACTTTTTTCTTCCTGCAAAATTTTGGAGCCTGTTAAATGCTATGTAGCTTCCAACTTCGATGTGCAACAAACAATGAAGGCAGGAATTGGGTTGGTTTGGCTCATCCTTTAAAGGCCTGCTCTTCCTATGCTTGAGTTTTGCCTGAAAACAGTACTATATTCATGTTTGAAGCATTAATACAACAAAGATTAAGGCGTTCTTAGGATTTCTAACTATGGATAGCACTTGCAGATTTAAGGGTTTTTGTTAGGTTTTGTTTTGGTTTTGGCTTTCAGAAGTGTTTTCAGTTTCTGAAGCTCTTAAGTACTTTTCATGCTTTAACGTTTTCAGCTGAAAGTGTTTGAAGGGCCTCAATTCCAAAACAGCAATTACTATTAACTCTATTTTCAGGTACCTTGGTTTTCCTTTAAGGTGATTGTTGGTTTTTTTTTTTTTTTTTTTTTTTTTTTTTTTTTTTTTACCATTTTAATATCTATATATATATAGATAGATAGATTATATAGATTATATAGATATATAGATAAGAATCGCTGTAAAATCTTTCAAGTCTTATACAGCTAATGAGAAAGAGGGGTGAAAAAAAGTACTTACCCTGTGCTCTATTTTTTAAAGCCAAAATCAGCAGAGGAAATCCTTCAAATGTTGGATTATGGGAATAAAAACAGAACACAACATCCCACAGATGTGAATGCCTCCTCTTCTCGTTCCCATGCAGTCTTCCAGGTAAGATGATACAGCAGATGTACACCAGTATTTCTATAAGTTTTACTTGTTGCCTAAATTTGAATACAATGGAAGCTTTTAAATGTACGTCTATATGTCTCAGACCTTAATTTTAGTGCTCAGAGCTAAAAGTCTTCCAGTTCACTGTTCATACTGAATAGAGTTGGAAGCAAACACGAGGAAAAGCTTTCTAATCCCAACTGCAGTCTTTAGAAATATCTTTTCTCTAAAACCGTGGTTTTGAATTAAGGATATGCTTCGATATTGTAGATTTACACTTTGGAAGGCCTTTGAGTGCTTTCTGCTTTTATGCTTCTCTAATGTTGCTCAGCATTCTTGTATGAAAAATATTTTACAGAATGTCATTATTCTTTCTATGAAGTGAACGTTTCGAATGCTACTTTTCTGTTATTTGGTTTTGCATTGATTCAGGTTTTCTTTGTATTTGAGCGTGTGGCCTGTTTTAACACAAACTAGGATTTAAGCAGATACATGCTTGAACCATGAAAATGAAATGCATGTTTCTAGTTTCTGTAGGTAAGGTTTTTACAGACACTGTACAAATGTGCTAGTATTTAAGAGTTCTCCAAAGATTACTGCTGCTTGCACACTATTACAGTGTCCTTCCAACTGCAATACAAACTGGTACCAAAAAAAATTATTTAAAAATGGGTCCTGTTAGCTAAAGCTTCTTGATACATTGGCTGCTGCCTATGGCAAATCACATTATCTTCTATTATGTACATGTTGCTCTTCTGGGTTGAAAAATATTACAAAGCAACTTGAGCTCTTGTCCTGGCATTACAGCTCTATTATTATTTAACTGTTAGACAGTTGTTAACTGTACCTGCAAACTGAGGCCATGCTTAATAATGATAGGCAGAAGTTGACATTATCATTTAGATGATGCAAATACCAATAGCTGTAAAATAAGTACTCCAGATCTAAATTTCAGTCATTATTATTGACAATAAATAACAATAAATGGTTGACGTATTTACGTATTTCTGAAGTACCTAACAGTAAAATTCCCTCACTAAAAGTGTTGGTTTTCCTCTAGCTTAGGCTTCTGTTTCAAATTGTCCTTTCTCATTTCCTCAGATTATGTGCCTATGGTCATCAGTTCAAAGCAATGAATTCGTACTGAATTGGGTGGCTTGATTGCTGCATGGTCACCCATGTGTGCAGCTTTAATAAGGCACAAAGCGCACTGCCACAGACTGAGGTCAGAGCACAAACAGCTGATTTCCTTGTTTACTTGGGGCTGGAGTGTCTTATCCTCACTTTTATTTGACAGCAAAGAGTTCAGATTTGTTTCATCAGACAGGCTTTGCATTCATCTCAGTTCATTTCTAAAAATGGCAAGCAATTAAGTAAATTAGGTAGCTGTTGCAGTCTAGTGGTATTTTTAACAGGAAGGCAAGCAATTAAGTGACTAGAGATGCTGGAGTGTTCATCTTCTCCAGCCTGCATTCTTTGTTTACTCTGGCAAATTGATCTCAGTGTAGGTATATTTACTCATTAGCAAAAATTGCTTAAGTACCCAATGAAATAAACTGTATTGACAGAATGAGTATGTTTGTACTGTACTGTAATTTTGTTGGAATGTATGACCAGAAGAAACATCCTGTGTGGAGACTTGATCTTTCTTTAAATGCGTTGTTGCAGAGTAACTCTCCTTAGAGAACAGGTTGGAACAGAAGTGCTTGAAGGTGAATGGGTTGTTAATTATTGGCAATAAAGTAAAAACATGATGAATTGAAAGATCCTATTGAATCTACATGTTGTAGGAACAAAAAATTCCATTTCTGTGGATGTATGCATAAAAAGCAAGGTAGGTACCATTCGGGTACCTACAAGTATCTTTCATTTTGAATGTATATGAATATACTCTAAAATGGTATGGTGCATCGAAGAGCGCAAGTAACACTGAAAAGATAGTTTACAAAATACTTCTAAAGAAAGCATTTGACTTGAAAGAAATAAGAGGTAGTGTAAGCTTATGCAGCTCACGTGTATGGTTTTTCTCCAAATCCATTTGCAAGATGGTTATTGCTAATAGCTTTCTTATGACTTCTAAAACTAGTATAGTATTTCTCTGAACTCGAGAAAAGGGACAGATTTATTTTTTAACTAATCTATGTGGGTTCATCCTCTGTTTGTTTTTTCCTGGTGTCCTGGTGCTGGTGGTGGCGGGCAGAGCAGCCATGATAGCATAAAATGCTCTGGTTGTGTCTTAGTCCCCATAAGCCACTGCAGTCAGCTAGGTGGAATGCTTGACAGAACTTAATATTCCTGGTTAAATGTCTGGATAGTCTGACTTCCTCACAAAGTGAAGCATCTCAATATGGAGACTTGACATTGCCATGTCATGGCTCTACAAGCATGTTCAGCAGTGTAATCAGAGGCACAATTCTTTCACAAGAACAGTTTGATTCTATTCAAGGGTGGTGTCAACAGGTTACTGTAGGTAGCAAGACTGTGTGTGTGTGCGCGCGCATGCTTGGTAGTGTTCCTAATACGCTTCTTCTCTATAGTGAGATAATCCTGAAATTTTACTAGCTATCAATAAAGACACTCAATTGCTAACTAGGAAAGCTTTTACCTTACTGCTGGAAGTCATTCTTTGTTTTGTTAGATAATTGTGTATCTCAACGGTGTGATTTAAGTAAATATCTACTATTGTCGGTTTTCATAGGAAGACATAAGGCATTGCAGCATTGGATTAGTTGTTCATTTAACAATGAATGGCCTTTTTCCACAGAAGTGACTTGATGCTTGAGGTTGTGAGGGGGAATATGTCATTTATACAAATGTGTGTGTGGGAAATAATAAAAATAAGTTGTTTAATCTTAATACTACATTCTGCACGTGACACTTAAATGGGATAATGCTGTCAGGAGCTACATTGATACAACATAACTGAAAGTTTCAAGTTTAAACTAATGAGTATTGCTTTAAGCTAAGTAAATTCAGAGCCGTACACTTCTTAAATTTAAAGGGGGGATTTTAGGTACTTTGTCTACCTGTGGTCCTTATTAGCAGTTCTGGCATCTCTAAGAAATCAGTACAAACTAGTCAGCCCGTACTGTAAGTAATTGCTTATGTCAATTTGCAGCTATTTCCTTTATTTACACAACACTGAAAGGGTTCTGTTGATGAATGAAGAAACAGGGAGGATTGTGCTTTGGGGCATTTCCTGTATCTTTTGGATTTTTATAAAAGCTTGAGTCATAGAACATGATTTGGCTGTCACTCCACCTTTCTCTAGTTGACTAATGGTTGTTAACTGTATATTGTTAGAGTGTTACCAGCCTGGAATAGCTCCTTGACAATAAAAAATACAGAGAAATGGCTTTTCTCTCTTGTTCTATGTTGATCTCACTAAAATGGTACAATGGGTCTTGATTGTATTGTTTGATGCAGAAATATTTATATTTGGTATAGACTTGTTTACTCCCCCACAGTGCAATGTGACAGAAAATATGAAGGGCAAAGAGGGGTAGGTTGGGAAACCATGTGGTTCAAAATAAAGGCAGTCGAAGGGGGACAGAAAAAGTTACTGCTCTGGAAAAATGCAACCAGTTCTGTCACTGGGTAAGATGTTCCATGGAATATATCACTATTTGGGTGAGGTCTGCTCTCTGAGTCGTGTCCCCTCCTAGCTTCTTGCCCACTCAAGCTGGCTGGAGTTGGAGCAAGGGCTGACTGAGCAATGGAGAAGGCTTTCATGCTTTGTCAGTACTACTCAACAATATGAAAACATTAGTGTTCAACTGTCCTAAATCTGAAAGACAGCAACATAAGAGCTTGTACGAAGAAAGTTTACTACTTCTCAGCCAGATACAGTATACAACCATACTCAAATTTTTTTTTTTTTTCCTACCTGAAGCAGGTGAACTTGAGGAGTCAGAAATGATGTTCCACTAGGACAGATTGCCTGTTGATGAGTATGGAAAGGCTTAACTTAGAATGCAAAAGGATTCCAATGAGAATTTCTGGTGATGTTAGAGTAATAAGACGCTGCATAGTGGTCAACTAACTTTTTTTTTTTTTTTTTTTGCCTTGTAGATTTACTTAAGACAGCAAGACAAGATAGCTAGCATTAGTCAAAATGTTTGCATCGCCAAAATGTCCCTCATTGACCTCGCAGGATCTGAACGTGCCAGTGCTACAAATGCTAAGGGAGCTCGTTTTAGAGAAGGAGCAAACATTAACCGCTCCCTGCTAGCTCTTGGAAATATCTTTAATGCCTTGGCAGATCCTAAGGTACGTGGTGCTTTCCCAAACCGTCTTCGACTTCTAGTCTTGTGGAAATGTTTTTGTACATGATAAGCATTAAGTGTTGCATCTTTTTGACTCTTATTGTTTGTTTGTAACTTCCTCATTGCCTGTCACCATGGAGTATATCAGAAAATGTATGTAATAGGGCCTTTATTCTCTTAAGAAATAGAGCCTCTGTAGACTCTGCTGAGGGGTGGGATAGGGAGGGAGTTGTTTTGTTAACTTTTTAGTTACTGAATCATCTGATGTAGCTTAATTTTAGCCACGTGAGCTTTGTTGCTGACAGTAACTTCCATATGAAAGAGAAACAATGTGTTTTAAGTATCCTAATTTCATATCTGATTATATCGATGATTGGAATCATTATCCCATGGATTGCCTTAAGGTTTACTTAGATAAACTAAAGGTTTAGGATTTTCCTTCACAAGAAGAGTGTTGAATGAAAATGTCCTATACTGTGTTGCTTAAAATCAGAGCAGAAATCCTAAGGTTTTAAACTGTTACAACAGTTAGGGATTCTGCCCATCATCACAGAATCGCAGAATGGCCAGGGTTGGAAGGGACCTCAAGGATCATGAATCTCCAACCCCCTGCCACACGCAGGGCCACCAACCTCCACATTTCATAGCAGCCCAGGCTGCCCGGAGCCCCATCCAACCTGGCCTTAAACACCTCCAGGGATGGATGGGGCATCACAGCCTCTCTGGGCAGCTGTTCCAGCACCTCACCACTCTCATAGCAAAGAACTTCCCCCGTTATCAACCATGTATGAGTCTATTAGGTTTGGTGACGTGCATCTGAACTGTTTCTTGTTTGTTTGTTTGTTTTTTTCTTACCTCCTAATTCTTTCCATTTTGTGAAACACACGTTTTGCACAGTAACAGAAATTAATGGATAACTTTCTAACCAGTTCATCATCATAATGGAGATTCATTTGAGAATTCTTTTTATTGATTTGGTAAAAGGGCAGTATGTTTTGTACATGGAGACCACCTTACTAATCTTCAACTTTTAAAGTGAAAAATCAGAAGTATCCTTTTGTAGAAGGAAAAAAGAATAGCTACTTTCTGTAATGTGTTTTTGGAGAAACTTATTTCCTTTCTTTCCACCTCAGTTTGTGGTTAAACTCATAGACATCATCTGATTGAATGTGTGTTGTACTGTCAATGGCATGAGAACTTCAAATAAATGTTGAAAAGCAGAATTGAAATGATACAATTATTTATCAACTGCTTTTCAACAAGATGCTGTTTTTTGTGCATCAGGAAAAGCTTTCATGGACATGCTTGCTTTCCTGTTTCTTCTGTAATTACTTTTTTTTTTTTTTGTCTTTCTGTATATTTGACTTGATTATTGCAATCCATTTCTCCCCTCCTATTTTTTTTTTTTGTCAAGATTGCTTCCCTAAAGTATTTCATACTGCTGCTAATGTTCCCACCTGTCTTTAAAGAATACTTTCCTTTCTAGTGTTGTCATCGTACCTTGTATATGTCCAAACCTGTCTTGTCATTAAATCTCTTACTAGAGATTGTTGCTGTGTACTTATTTCCTGCATTGCCTGGGAGGGCCTTGCATTTCCATATCTACTTTTCTAGTGAATGCTACGTTCTCATCTTTGTTTCTCTTATCTTCTGGCTATAAACTGACTTTCAAATAGGCCAGTCAGAATCGTTGTATTTCCTTTGATCTTTTCAAAGTATTATCCTGTTTCAACAAGCTTTTTTTATTTTTAAGCTTTGTCCCTATTCTAGTATTTTGTTGGGTGGGGTCTGTAAGGTATATTTGCTCTGTATGCAAGATGTTACCTGTTAGGTACAAATGTCCAATAGAAAAAAGTATAGGTATTTAATAAAACAGTTTTAAGATAATTGTAACAATGGATGTAGTTAAGGTACTATAAGGTACTTTTAAGGTACTACGTAGGTAAGGATACTATATATAATACTTCCCTTCAGTTACTTTCCATTATAGTCATACGAGGCAGAAAAACAAGAATCAGAGTGTGTCTTCATTACTCCTATGGATAGGGAATGAATTTGTTGTCTAGTCAACACGATATTTTCAAGAAAATAAACTGCCTCCTTTCTCATCTCCAGAATAATATCCTGCACTGAAAATTTGATATTGAGATATATATATATATATATATATATATATATTTATATACAGGAAAGCTTTATTCCCTATTCAGGAATGGCTGCCAAAAATACAACTTTACTTACACAGAGCTACTTCTAAATTTAAAGGGGTTTAATGAATTTTGTTTGTTTTTTACCCTATTGAGTGTTTGCTGGTTCAGTTATTTGTGAGGACTGTTAGCAGAGATTTGAAGAGCAGGGTAGTATGCCCTTCTAGTCAGTAGTAAGTTGTTAAATCTCAACTGATCAGTTAAGGGGGTTGCCCTATCAGGCTTTCCTGCCTTTGGCTACAAATGTTCTCTACCTTGCTGGCTGCAGGGTCTTGTTTCCCAGATCACGAAATGCCTTTTTTGTTTTGGGTTCTATATCCCAGTGTTTATTTTGAAGGGGGAGACAAGGTGTGCATTATGGATTTGATTGGTCTTTTGTGCTCTTTCGCCCACCTTGTTTGTGGCAGTAAATTATTCTCTTGATCTGGCTCAGCAGCTCAAGGGAAATGGCATGAACAGTTGTGTGAGAGAGGGACAAAACAGTCTGAATTTTTGCCAAACTCAAATCCACAGCTTGCACCTCTTGGTCAGCTAGCAATTTCTCCTTTCAAATAGGGTAAATGATCAAAGCTTTTATTTCCTGTTACGCTGCCTGGCAAAGCTGCAGACTTCCCCTGCCGTCTTGTTGGGGTAAAAGGCAGAATTTAGAACCTGTACCATTTTATATAAGTAAGATAATTCACGTTGACGTATTCAGTATGGGATTGGGGTACTAATTGCTTCTGTACTATGAGATGGAGAGTGTAAATGTAATGAAGGAACAAGCTTTACTGAGCAAACTCAGGCAGCTGAGTTGCTTGGAGAGGTGGTTGAGTCAATATCATTGCAGGTAATCAAAACTCAACTGGACAAAATTCTTGGCAGCTTGCTGTAGCTGAGAATGCTTTGAGTAGAGGGATCTCGAAAGGGACTTCAACCTCAATCACTCTGAACTGAAATGGTTTGCATAGCCTACTTTTTTATGTTAGTTGCTCACACCATAAGAATTTTTGTTATATTTTCGGACATTGGGAAGTAACCTGAGCAACAATTCTGCTATAGGGGTATTAAACAATTCTGAGAGGTTTAAAGCAGATTGTAAATGTGATTTTGAGGAAGTTGATTTATGTAAAAGAGATATTGTAAGTCTATTTGTCATGTTTGGTGGTATTCCTGAAAGGGTAAGCAAACACTGAAGCATATGTAAAGTACAGCTGCTTAATACATAACAATGTTTTCTTTATAGAGCAAGAAACAGCACATTCCTTATCGAAACAGCAAGCTCACTCGTTTGTTGAAAGATTCCCTTGGAGGAAATTGCCGAACAATAATGGTAGCTGCTGTTAGTCCATCCTTTATGTTTTATGATGATACCTATAATACTCTTAAATATGCAAACCGAGCAAAGGATATCAAGTCTTCCGTGAGTATATTGGCATTTACTGATCTTCTGTCAAAGTGTAGTAATATCTTCTTAGGAGAAGGGTTATTTCTTTCAGAGGACTATTTTCAATTTACTTACCTGTTTTTCCTCAACATTCTTTTGTTGTCTCTTCTTTCTTCATCTTGGTGTTTGTTACTGAGAGTGAGCTGAAAAGATTTTGTCTTCTGAGCCTCAGATTTAGAAATAATCTTCAATTGGTGAAATCCACAGCCAGTTTCAGTGTCTTACCATTCTGTATTCAGAGCTCAGTAAAGCACATGAAAGAAGTATCTGAACAGTTGTGCTCGAGCCAGTCCAGCTCTGTCACAAGTAGGATTCAACTGGAGCTGACAATCTGAATGAGCTTCTATTGACAAGTGGAAATCCGTTGTGGCTTCCTGTCTTCTGCTCTGTAGTATCTATTTAGACTGTTGTGATTTTTTTTTTTTAAGTGACTTTTTAATAATCCTTTGTACTGTGATACCAAAATTTCTTTTACATACTATGGAATTTTACTGTAATTTCCACTTTTGCATAGTTTTTTATTTTTAATATTTATTGCTGTTGTAAGGAAAACTATATGCAGCAGATGACATCAAAAGCTAAAAAGTTCATTTTTGTGGCCAAGCCAGAAATATATTCATCCCTTTCCTCAGAGTATAGTGCAAATGTAATTATGTAGTACTTAAACACAGTCTGTTTTTATGCAGGGAAATTAAAAAAAATCTCCTTCATGAGTTATAATTTGTTTCATTTCTTTAACAGTTGAAGAGTAATGTTGTTAGTTTGGACAGCCACATAAGCCAATATGTTAAAATCTGCAATGAACAGAAGAAAGAGGTACGTTATGACAACATTTTAACAATAGATTATATAACTGCTACAAGCTTGAATTTTAAAATAAAGTTAATGTGATTGCACCTACAGGGCAAATATTGTCCTAATAATTCTGTGTTAAGTTAAGGAATGTTCTTTTTTTTCAAAAAGGATATCACTTAGTGCTATTTGTAAATGTGTTGAGACAAATGCACAGAAGGATGGTTTCAAAAATCAAGGGAAAAAATCCAGCTAAAAGGTACCTCTTTTGTTTAAGATCATGATGCTGAAGGAGAAATTGCGAACATACGAAGAAAAAGCAAGCATCCATCGAAGCCAGGATTCTTCTGTAATTTCAAACCATCAGCAAGTGGAAATACAAAGGTAAATTGATCACATGAAGATTTTTTTCTTCAAGACTGGGGTTTTCCTGATTATAAATAATAAATATGTAGTAAAATAATGTGTAAGCAATATAAAATAGATAATAATAAAATAATAAAAATATCTGTAGAGTGAAACTACTCTTTCAGTGTTGGTTTTGTAACTCCTAACATTGTTTTACATAGAGTAGTGCAGTACTGCCACTCCTGTTCAGAAAAGCTGAAAAGGTGAATTCAGAAGGCAACAAGTACTTGAGGAAGTGTACTTGAGGAAGTATTTTAACTTACTAGGCAAACTATTCAACAAAATCCTGTGAGATAATCATGTAGCCTGACCATCAAGAAGCTGATATGACTCACTGACATCATGAATTAGATCTATGGTGAAGGTCTTATATCTATAACTACTTTCTTGTGAAGTGTTTGCTGATAATACTTCTGTCATGTAGATATTATGGTGTGGATTATATTGATACCCATAAAATTTTTGTTTAACTGCTGGTACCAAGAATTTTTGTATGTATGATAGGAGATGGAATCTAACTGGAGTTATGAGCTTTGAGAAGTAAGCATATGATTATTAAAATGTTTCCGTGATGGGATTTGTTAAGCTTATCTTTGCCTTCGTTACTGAAATGAAGCTATTTCATTGAGAAGTTAGGTATTTTTGTCCCAAAGCTACCAGTAGTCTTCTGTATAACTGTGCATATGAAATTGTACCACTGGCAATACAAAAGATGTTTAGGACAAATGTTCTCCTAGAAGCTCCTGTTACTCTGTAGGAGTAACAAGTTCATTCTGAGTACCAAAACCTAAAGACTTTGAGGGGGAGGAAAATAGCAACTTTCTTCAATCTCAGATGTATAAACTACTATATTGTATTAACTACCATATTATAACCTCAGTTTTGAGATAAAATTTACATTTCCTTTTCTCTTGAGTCTTACTCTATTTTGAGCCTATACTTAGCAATGTTGCTGTGAAGTTATTTTACCTTGCCTTTAGTTTGGATCTTATTTTCTTATTGTATTAGTGAAAGAACCAACACCTGCAAGTGATGTCTTGCTAAAAACTTTTTAGAACTTGTGTGCACATATGTATAAAAAAATGTATGTTTGCAGACCTGGTAGTGTCCTACTATACAAAAATGAGATGACATTAGTGAAATATTTTCAACTTACAAACAAGATCTGTCCTGAGCATTTTGTCTGTGTGGGTAGCACAGAGCTGGCTTAGGGTTGTTCACCGAGGTGTTGTTATTCACAGTGAAAAATCACTTCATCTGCTAATAAGATATAACTAACAACTGCCAGCCAGATAATCAATAGGAGGGAAAAAAAGGCTGGGGGAGGGATGGGGTAGAGAAGGAATAAATCGAGCAACTATTAAGTATACGTAGGCTGCACAGGAGGACAGAAAAAGAATGATAAATGTAACAGTATAGGTTAGTGTTGCATTTGAGTGCTGTGTAATAAAATAACACAATATGCTTTAGGAAAGGGAAAAGCGTAATAGAAAGCTTTGTGATAAATCACTGTGGAGTAATCTTGTGGGGTGATGCAAGCCCATTCTGTAGGACTTGGAAAACTAGACAGTCCTAGAGTAAGAGAGAACAGTTATTTTTTGTTAATGGGAAACTGATCTTCGTAACCTAAAAAATGGGAAAATAACTTTCTTGTAAGGTATTATAGCTTTTAAGTTATATTATCAATAAACTGGTTAAGCCTAGACTAGTAGAGATAGTATGTTTCTGGGAGAGGTATAGTAGAGTTTCTGTAAGGTTCGGTTTGTAGATTCTAGGAACATGTTATCGAATGGAAATTGATACTCTACTGCATATTAAAAAAATAACAAATCTATATGCAAGTTCTAATGCTGTTGTTTCTGCTCACCGCCAGGTTAACTGTTTTACCAGTAACCTTTCAGGGTGAGGAACAGAGGGACGTATGAATGCCAGCTTTCAGCAAAGCCACTTAATTTGTTTTTGTGGGCTGACAATGTAGAATGCGTAAATGACAGCAGATGCTGTTATGGCTGACAATTATTTCATCAGTAGTACCCTTCCTGTGCGATTTGGATGGCAGGAACTGGAATTATTCTTTCACATGGAAACTCAGTCACATTAGTAGGCTGTTCTTTCCTATTGCTTTTAGATTTGTCAACCTTCAAGATGACTTCATGATGTTCCTACCGATCTTTCTGGTGTGACAAGAGAATACTTAAGATATTTATATGTATTTGTTACACAAGTCAGTATATCTATACCTTGAGAAGGTTAGGTTTTGGTTTGAAAGTCTCACTGGGTCTGTCCCTTCATATCTCATCATATATTCATATCTCATCATATATTCCCGACATTTATCCACCTACTTAGTTCAGTTAATACTTTCACTGGCCTCTTGAATGTGTTTTCTACCTGGGAAAACCTTCTGAGATAACAGTAAAAATCCATTTCTTCAAATTGCAGAAATTTGAAAATGTTTACTAAAGTAGTACCCAACAGGATTTCATGGGAATTGAGCTAGTATTAAAATCTTCCACACTCTTAGGGCAGACTTGACTGTTTAGCAACAGATTAGGATCTTGGAGATTTTTCAAGGAAAGGAGGTAATTTTGTTACATTTGTTTGGCTAAACCTAAGCTTGTGAAGGTTCATTGTGTATGTGTTTTTTATCTGCTGAAGGAGAAGAAATTTATTATATATTGTTTAGAGATGTATTGTTAGCATCAAGTGTCTGGATCAAAACCAAAGAAATTACAGCTGTTAGGTATCTTTGGCTGTGCTTGTGAAACCTCTTCAGAAAATAGTTAAGAAATTGTGTAGGGGGAAATGCTTTTACTTACTGGATATTGGCTGTCTCTTCATTCATCATAAAGTACAAGTTTGATATTTTATTGGAAAGAGATGGTAAAGTGTCATTCTTATCTGCAAAACGTTAGCAGTTTGGACGAGTTCCTTATTTAACTGTAAGTTTAAGGGGTCATTTAATGGATTACTTTGTCCTGTCTAAATATTACCACTTTTCTACCGTGGCATATATACTACAGTTCTGTGAAGAACATTCTTTGTTTATCTATATTCTTCTCTCTTCTATCTAAATCAGGGTTTTGACTGCTATGGCTACACCAATTCACAGATCCCTAAATTAAGGGTATTTGAAAAATTTTATTAAAGCATACTAAGTAATAGTATTGCATGATGAGGATTTTGAGGCTAAGCCTCAAAAAAAAAACAACCAACAAAGATATCTTCCAGTGTGATCTGAAAGGGGTTTAGGCTCACTTAATTACTCTTCTTGCTCTTTCAAACCTAGAAGTCATTCCTGTGCTTTCTGTTGACTAAAGCTAGGATACGTGATGTCTGCCAAACTTTCAAGTCTTCAGCCTATTGATGCAGACCTTGGACACTGACTTTGGTACTGCCACCCATGCGTAGGTCTGTGAGCTCTGAAAGTAGGTAGTCCAGAGATGATTATATCCTGCATGTGCTTACAGGTTCACTCTAACATTAAGTGAAGAATAGGAAAGATTCTTTCACAGAAATAAAAGTATGCTTACTGAGAAATCCCTCTCAAAGCAGGAGTTTTGCAGAGGCTTCTCTACTTGATACTGTAGCTGGGACACTGATCCTTATCTACACAAAAGGTTCATTTATTGGTACATAGTGATAATAGTTCCTAATAATTACAGAGTGCAGGAGGAGATTCTATTCTGTAGCTTCACTTAAACTGTTTGCAGAATTTTACTGTTGTTAAAATAATAGAATTTGCCATCACTTCTCTGCTGCTGTATTTCCAAAGCAGGTGGGAGGGACTGTGTTTCTATGGATACTGTGGAGGCAAAAAAAAAAAAAAAAAATTTCAGCTGCTTGTGCAAACATTCACTCATAGGGTGACTGTATAGATAGTAATAGTGTAAAGTAAAAGCAGTCATGTTCTGCAGGAGAATATCTTACTCCTTAAAGAAGTTTTTCTAAATTCACTGTGTCTGTACAGATCTTTACATCAATACAGTAGCGTTGTCTGGAGAACTTTGGGCAAGACTCCTGGGTTTCTGAAACTATAGAAAAAAGTTACCTGTTCTTAAAATGCAAGTAATAAGACAGTTTGGGCTGTTCAGAATTCAGATTATGAAATTGCTGCTTCTGAAATGTGTTGTTTAAAAGTTAACTTTATGGCAAGAATGTCTCTTCAGCTTGTTCTCTACTTCGGCCTATGCTCAATTTTATAGTAACTGTACAGCATTTCATGATGCTCTGTAACAAACACTGTATAGCAATCTAATTTTGCATATCTTTAGAATGCTTGCATGTTTAACTGTCACCTTATGTGAGTATTATCTTGGTGTCATGATTGAATCTTTTTGACTATTCTGGACTGCTCTTGCAGTATCTAGGAATGAAGGGTGAGAATACCACCACAGAAACTTACATTGCAATGTGATAATCTTTCTAGGCTTTCTCCTTATGCTTGTTACTCTAATTTGCGTTGCAGACTAGGGATAAGCAGATTTTTGAGTCCATTTAGACATTAGTCTAGTTGGAGTAACTTCTAAGTATCTTCCATCACTGTTTCCCCTATTAGCCTGAAAAGCGCTAAGGTGTGATGCATGTTCTGATTTACAGCTTGGATTGGAGACTTTCCCAAAGTAAAGGATGGCCTGTGTGTGTGCTTGCATGTAATAGTAAAGTACTAGTAGCTCACTTGCTTATCTTTGTGATACTTCACTTGTAATAGATACAAAGAAGTTCTTAAAAATGTGTTTGCAAACCGTGAGGAAATCAGAGAAGAATACCTGAAGCTGGAAATGCAGCTGAAAGTCAGTACACTGAAGGCTTATTATCAGAAACGGTATCATGAACAAACTCAACTGATATGCTCTGAAGAAAGAATAGAGAAGGTGAGTTGTCTAAAGTCCTAAAGTATTTATGCAACTTAAACAATTAGCTACTGCTTTGTTATTTATGCTGTTGATATGGGACACTCTGATTAACACTCAGATAACGTTCTCTGTATTAAGGTTAGAAATATTATTTTAATGCCAGTCAGGCTTTTTCCCCATGCCACATAAGCTGTGTGTTTCTGCTCATTACTGTTAACTGTGAAAACTTTTTTCAGCTGAACCTTCTGCAGGTTGGAGTGTGTCATAGTTACTTAATGCCTTGGGAGACTCACGGTGATCTTGTCCAAAAACTGTGATAATGTATGGATGGTACAGCCACAGAGGCTGTTATGAAGCTGATATAACCATGTGTTGTTACTAATCCTGTTCATAAGGAGAAACACTGACATTGTGCTAAACAAGACAGATTCTTATTGTTTCCACTAGTCACCAGAGCCATCTCTGAATAGCTGTTTATGGGCAAGGTCACGTGAGCCAAAATCATGTTTAATTGCCATGAAATATAACTCAAGAGTATGAGGCTAATTATTAACAATTGATGTTGCACTGAATGCTTGCTTCTTTCTAGAAGATCAAGGTAACATCTAGTATTTTAATTTCTCTGATACAATTTGACTTAAATGCTTTATGTACTCATGAAACTAGGGGTGGGGCTGATTTTGATTAGTGACAGTAACAGTCTGCGTTGAGCTGAAGGTGATAATTTGCAAGCTACTATTTTTTTTCAGTAATTCACAAGGCATTTGGTCCAAATAGAAAAAATGTCGCAAGTTTTTGGTTGTCATTAAGACATTTCAAGTGACTAACGCACTCTAAAATTCTTTCATGTCATAGAAACTCTGAAGTAATGCTTTTGTCCAGTGGGGCGCAGTTGTTGTGTTCATAGTGGGGGTTATGTGCTCACGCACAATTTCATACAAATGTTTCTTAAGAGCAGGCTTCTGTGTTGGATCTTAGCAGTACTGCACTGAAATGCTCCAATGATTTTTTTTTTAGCCATTAGGTAACTTACAGGGTGTGCCTAACAGTCAAGCATCACTGGTTCTATAAGTACAATAAGTTTCTAACAAGAGTAGGCCATAATAATGGTAAAATTAAATGAGTATGGGGAGGTTTACATGTGGTTCAGTGATGCTCCATAAGAAGAATGAGCTATTTTACTTTTATTAAACTAGTCAAAAATGTGAAATATTTGCTGTGTAAGTATATAGAATTATTTTATAGAGAGATGCTAGAAAATATCAGATGAAAGTTGCCACTTTCAACGCTGTGTCTCTTTCAATTTTAGGCCACTTGCAAGCGGGATCATATGCTTGCAAGGCTTAGAACCTACTGTGCACATGTACAGAAGAAGAAAGAGGAGAAGATGGAACATTTTGAGGAAAATACCAATTGGCTGCATCGCGTTGAAACCAAAATGCGCCTCCTGGATCAAGGTGGCTGTATTCCAAAGGTAAAAGGCCTTTCACTTCAAGGGCAGATTTCATGCGCTGTAAGCAACATGTGACTCAAGGGTAGATTTTTCTTCTTTCCATCTCCCTTGTGGTTTTGACTGTGACTAATTCTTTCCGTGTGGTTTCAAAATCTAGTGTTAAGTATTTTAGATTTTCTACCGTAATGGTATTGTGTTGTTTGTACAATCATTCCGTGTAAAAGTGTATAATTACCTGTAAAAACACATTCTAAAGGTAAATAAATGGTATGGCTGAGCACTTGAGACAGCTGCTTGAGAGTTGATCCTGCTTCTTGCCCTACACTTCTGTTCTTACCTTCACAGTAGGTCTTAATGCTTGTCTAAGCATGCCTAATCTAGTTTTTATCTTGGCAAAAAAAAGAAGAAAAAAAAAATTCATTTCAAGGTTGCGAGAGAGGTGAGAATCAGGGAAGAAATTGTGTTAAGCTCTTTTCCAAGTTTTAGCAACTCGAGCTTGATGCAGTCCCAAGTGAACACCTGAGCTGGCAGAAGGGGAGGGATGAAAGCATGTACAGGAAAAAAAAGATGAGGAAAAGAAAGGGTTAGGATTTTCCTCTCTGCCTTTTGATTTCAGTTGGCAATTAGGCTGGCTTGAATTACATTGTGCAATGAGCACTTGTATAACTCAGGTAATGGAATATTTATATTAGGATGACTAAAATTTTTTTATACAGTAAGAGTCAATTTTAAAGTATTTCAAATAAAATATTGGCATCACAGGAAGATAACTGAATATGAGGGAGACTTGTTCTAGTCAGCATCACTGAAATCCAAATATGGAGCAAGTACATAGGAAAAGAAGCAAGTGTATCTTTGGCCATGCACATGTAAATACATGTGTGCCTGCTGGACTCCTAGAGCTAATTAGAGCACACTCATCTTTTTGTCAATTAACAAAATATTTATGCACGTAAATTAAAATCAAGCAATTCACAATAAATTTATTAGAATACTATTGATCCATTTTAGCTTTACATTTCAATAGATCACCTATTAATATGATTATTTTTCATTTTATACTTCAGTTTCTCACTTATAATTTGATCTACTGTTGTTTGGTTTTTTTTCCATTGCTAATTTCCTAAGGAACTGCATGAAGATCTTCAGTGTTGCCATTTAAACCTAGAAGTTAAGGACCTGAAAGCCCAGATTGAGCACATGCTGTCTCTATTGTCCTTTCAAGATCAGCACTATAAGCAGATGGAAAAGTAAGTACAATTTCAGTACAGGAGGCCTCTTTAAAACTTCCTTTTTGGCATTTGTAACTTTGGGATGTCTATAGAACAGACAGTTAAAACAGAAGCATGATTTTTCTCACTTTTATCTTAAGATTAGAATTGTTTTCTTCTATAAAAAGGTAAGGAAAATAATAGCTTGGTAAATCTTGCTTTCTGTCATTCTTTGTTTATCTGAAACTGTGAGCACTGTGTCCATCACTTATTTTTACTTCATTTTTCTCTGCATAGCTTTAAGGATTTGTTAATAGGCTACTGTATCTTTTTTTTCACTTTTATGTTGAACAGTACTGATTGCAATTTGTGCGTTTGTGTTTGTGTCTACAGTGCAGGAAATTAAATGCTTCTACCTGTACTAAGAATGTTATAATTAAACTGGTATATATGTGGTCAGACTGCAAAAAAAAAAAAAAAAGCTGAATTTGAAGGTAAATATCAGCTCTGTCATCAGTCTCTTGAACCTGTTGAATGCAGACCTTCAGGGTGCAAGATATGCAATGAGAAGTAATCACAAAGGTCTTCCATAAATAGATGTAAAATGTATATAATGAAATAATTCCAAAATGAAATAACTGGCTGCTAGTCATCATTTGGAGAAAGGGTATTTAGGATAAGCTTTACAATAACAAATACACAAACCTTCAAAGCTGAAAGCCAAACACTTAACATTCCATTTCTGTAACTTCAAGTTTCTCATTTGTTTTTTTTTTTTTTTTTTTTTTTTTTTTTGCATGCACATCCCCTTGGCTACTGTTTGAACCTAGAGCTTAGTCTTGCAACCAAGGCAAGAGCTAACAAATTCCTTTATTCATATACATTTCTGAAACTTCTCTCATTTGAATTTGTTTTGCAGTTGTGCGTGCATCTTATCCTTAATTTTAGAAAGTCCAAATTCCGTCAGGATATGACAACTATTTTTGCACTGATTGAGGGATCTTAGAAACAGTGAGGAAAAACTGAGACATTAAAGAAAAACTATACTTGGAAAATTCTTATACTGAAATACTTGATTTTGCTAAAGAGAAAAGTTACTCAGCTTAGTCAAGAATGTTTTTTCCTAGTTGAAATTTTGTGGAATGACATAAAACAGATCTCCAGGGTGGAGGAGGACAAGGAAAAACCCTTGAATTACTAGTGGTGGCAGCAGTGCTAGTAGAGACCAGATTGTGATTTAGTCACATTTGTCTTGTTTTACAGAGTTCTAAATGCTTTGCTTCCAGTTCTTCGCAAGCAGTATCTGACTTTGAAAGAAGCTGGGTTGACAAATACTTTAACTGAGGCTGAATTTGGAGAGGTAGAACAGCTGATTCAAAGACAAAAATCAGTAGTTTGGGCTGACCAGACTGGGGATGATGAACAGAAGGAAAACCGTGAGCTAGACGTGTCAGCTATCTTTGCATTCCCACAACTTGTGAACAAGCAGAAGACCCCATGCTGTAAGTATATAACTAATTTTTTCTCTGTTGGAAATATTTAAGTATTTCATGAAAAAGCTGCATCTCATTAATGTGTAGTGGTGGATGCACACTTCTGCTAATATTGAGGGTGAATGTGAAACTGAGATTCAGGGCCACTTTCTGTACAGAGAAAAAAGTGAATGCCATTCCTTATTAGATACTCTTTCAGTGGCCAGACACTTTTAGGAGCTCAGTTCTAACGAATAACTCCCTTTTATCTTGTAACATGGCCCGTACATCAGTGTTCCTAGGTACTTTGTAGCATTACTAATCTATTTCAGTCTCTCAGGTGATGTTGATGTTGATGGAAAAAGTTCTGGTGTCAATTGTACTATAATTATTTCAAAGTGATTCTAAAAGTTAAGCGGCTACTACAGTTACTCAGCTTGAAGTTATATTTGAGCAGAATGAGCTTTCCTGTTAATTGTGAGTTTACCTGGAAACGATTTAGTACAACATCTTATAAGTTTATTTCTCGAAGGATCAAAGGTTCTATTGTGAAATTGGCTCTTTTGCAGTGTGATGACGGGCACATGAATTCCCCATGGCTCTAGACAGCTGTTTCTTCTTATTTAGATTTTTTTCCCAGAAAGCAAACAAGTTGCATTGGAGTATTTGTCCTGAGGGATGGTGAATTGGCATCTCAGAGCTGCTGTGGTGCAATGCTTGAATCTTCTATTCTGGATAGGTAACACTCAGCACACTTTAGCTTTCTGGGTAAAGCTAATAAATTGTAATAGTGAAAGATATCTATAGGTAACAAAAAGGAAGCTTTTAATAATTGTTGTGCTTCTCGAAAGGTGGTTGACATGGAGAAGCAGTAAGCCCTGGAGCACTGTGCAATTAGTTCCTTGCTTTCTTTAGCTTTCTGTTATTCAGCTTGCTCTGGGATAGAGAATTGCTCTGCTCAAGTTCTTTTTTCTCAGTTTTCATCAAATGCATGCATGATTTTGACACATTAATACTGCTGTTGATCATAACCAGAGCACTGACCTGTTTATTTTGCTGTATGCAGCATAATGTCAGATTGTATTGTGTGGGCTGTTTCTTTAAGATACAGAATCGTTTGTTTTAGCACTCGAGAAGGAAAGAGCTGTTGCACTTAGGGCTCTGCCCATGCTAGTCAGAGGCTCAGCAAGGTTAAAAGCAGTTAGTGGCTTACGTGGTTGTCCTTCTTAGAGTGAGGGCAGCAGATCTCAGTGGGAGGCAGCATTCTTTCACTCTGCTCCAATTATATTTCCAGTGCAGAAAGGAATTGGATGTATTATCACAAGTTGCTGGCAGTCTTTGGCAAATTACAGTAGTCGTGATAGAATCTGCATTGCTTCTATGATAGGATACTAATGAAAATCTATTTTGCAAAGCTTTATGAAATGATTTTAGAAAGTTGCTTTCTTGTTCTAGTTATCTGTTTATAAACAAAGAGAATACAGTTTAAAGTTAGTTTCCTAGTCTGTTTATTCTGTCACAACAAAGCACATTTGTTTAGTGAAAGAGTTGAAGGTGTTCTTCTGTTTTTTGTCAAAACTCCTCTGAGAATTTAACCACTGTAATATCTTGATTCCAGTGCTAGAACTAGAATTCTGGGTATTAGCAGTTTAGCTCACAAAAAAAACTCAATTCAGATCATGTTTTGTGTATGTATCCAGAGAAGTGCACTTGTGGAGAGAATGGAAGAGGCTCTTTTCCCTCATAATTTTGATTGTGATTATCTGCCTGGAATTTGTATGTTCAGCATAATTTCATTTTCTATAGTATTTAAAATAATGGTGGGCTTGTGGAAGTGTTAGTCTGACTGTGGAAGGAAAAATGTGAATTTCTTTAAACCTTTTATATAATGAGAACTCAAGATTTGCACAGAATGAGTTTTCCCTTTGACCTCTGTCTTGTAAATGTGCAAGGCAAGCGTGAAGCAGTGCTGCTAGCTAGTATTCATGTTGAAGATGCATTACTGATACACTAAGGCCCAAGACTGGAACTCTTCTTTTTTGCTTGGGTGTTAGGGGGAGAGTGTGTAAATAGATCCAA
Organism: Lagopus muta; assembly: GCF_023343835.1. NCBI lineage: Eukaryota > Metazoa > Chordata > Aves > Galliformes > Phasianidae > Lagopus > Lagopus muta. Next base: position 5,746,679 of record NC_064471.1, read on the forward strand.
ATACCATTTCTGTGAACTCTGTAAACTGTAGCTAAATATTGATTGTAGAGATTGTCTTGTCATATGTGGGATATTGTCATAAATTTAAATTTCTGTAGCTTACTTACACTAGTGCAAGCTTCACTGTGGAGTTCTGGTTCTGTTCTGCCTTTCATCAAATGCTACACCAGATCTATTCTTGCTCAGAAGCACTAAAATCATTATACGAATGCCTACAGGAACTTTTAAGGCATAAACTACTCACTCTTGTAGAATCATAGACATAAGTTGAAGGGTTGTATTGCAAATCTGCATGAAGTAGACATTCTCCAGTTCTGAATGTTCAACTTATGGCTTTCTAAGTAAATGGACACATTATTTTTGAGCAAGACAGATTTTTCTCTCCAGATGTAAATGGTGTCTTTGCCTAAAGATGTTCGTAGAAATCCTTATTGTGTTTTTATTTTTGTTATTCTGTGTGGAAATAGGAAAAAAAAGTTTCATGTGCTGCTTGTACCACAGGCAGGAGAAAAGCAGTTAGGAAAAACTGTCTTTCAAATGGAAGTTATGTAACATGAAAGGATATGGTAACCAGGCACATCACGTTTTTTCTCGTAATCTAATTGTGCTCTTCCTGTTTGCTTTGAGCTTGTAGAAATGCATTATGATGCTCCTAGGCTCACCAATACCTGATATTCCTCATGAAGAGTCTACCTCTCTCTCGCATTCTTTCTCATTGGCAGCATTAGTTGGTGGGCTAACATGAAATAAGTTTTCTTGAGCAGCTTTTTCCTCGGGGGCAATTCTTACTGTAAAATTTACTGCTCAGCAGGTAGCCATCATTCTACAAAACCTTGTAGACATAACTGTATGGGATAACAATTTCTACCAGGTACCACTGTATTGAGAACTTGACATTTGAAATGGAATTGGAATTGAAATGACAATTGACTTTGCATAATGGAATTTTTAAAGTTCTAAAATGGAGGACTGTGATCAGAAAAACAAAGTTTATTAACATATTTATAATTTTTACATTATTTTAATCTTTGTGCTCTTTCTAAGAGCACAAATCACGTGTGTTTGCACAGTCATTTCTTACACGTTGGATGCTGGAGGTAGAAAATAAGTAGTCCATTTCAGCTGAAAATAAAGTGACTTAAAAAAAAATTCCAGTGGAGCACAAAATAAACGCAATGAAATAGCTCTACTTCAATTGTTTTTTGAATTCACTTGAAAAATACTTGGAAGTATTACCTGATGTTATGCTATGGAAATAACTTCTCTTTTGCAGAAAAAACTAATAAAACTATTAAGAAAAAAAAACAAAACACTGTAAATCAAAAAAAGAACATATGAGCATGGGAAAATGTGAAGAAGCAGAAAGGCAGCATCCTGATGAGAAGTAGGAAGGATGTAGTAATTTTTTTTCCTTTAAGATAAAATAAATTATTCAGAAATCCAGTTCCTTCTCCCTTAAGTCATTTCAGAAGTATGCTTGGCAGTTGTTAGCAGGAGCTGACCTAAGATCTTAGTGAACAAATGAAAAGGAAGATTTTTACAGATCCTCCCCACACCTTTAGCACAGTGTTATTTCATTATTGATATCACTTGTTTAAGGTGTTGGGAAGGAAGCAGTGTTTTTGCACAGAGACAAATATATATATATATATATATATGTAAAGTGTGTGTATATACATAGTGTGTATCTGTGTTACACGGCAGTTACTTTTTTTGTATGAAAATCCATATTTCACCTATGATATAACTGCACAGACTTCAGCTTGTCACGGGGGAGGAGCAAAACAGTTAATTTTTTGAGATTTTATTCTTACTTTCCACAGTGTGAGTAGGGAGCAGCGATATTTTTCTCTTCTGTTTCAAATAAATACATTACTTAGAGAAGGAACTTCTGAAATACTCCAAGTGATTAATTGTGGAGAAAAGGCTAGCCAAGTTACTAGGTGGCAATTAAATGATTTGTCCCAATGAAACATGCTTCTGTAGCAGAAGGGAAGGGTCTGTAGCAAAGGAAGAGTTTGTGCTAGGTCAGCTGAGAAGAAATGATGGCTTTTTCTTGAACCTACATTTGCATGAAGGCTTTGGAGAAGATATTGGGGAAAAAAAAAAGTGACTGATGTTAAAAACTACTGATGTAGTACTTTTGGAAAATATAAATTTATCTTCATCTAAGCTTATGGAGTCAATTATTACGTGCTTGCTGAGGTTTAAGGATTGTATGCAACATCCATGCACTATCCACATTTACGTATAGAAACTACATTTTCAGGATAACATTACTCACATACATCTGTGCTTTAAGGAAACCACTTAATTCTGCCTATCATAAAACACGAGGCACTGATTGCAGGCACTCAGTTTTTAGTGATACATTTATCTTTTGCTGACAGCTATTCTGGAGGGAACCACGACATTTTTGAAATGCAAATTGTTGATGAGTGTTTTCTCATAGATTGGAATGCTTCAAGTCAAATAACTTATTGGATTATAATCACTGTCTCCAGAAATCCAATGCAGCTGAATCAGTTCTGTAAATCAAGAAAAGTTATGAAAGTGGGACCTTAAGTTTTGAGTTACTCCATTAACTGTGTATTTCCATTATCTGCTTCTGAAGAAGTAAGTCAAGCTAGTAAATGACTTAAGAATAAAGAACAAAAATGATGCTAAAGGTCAAAGTAAGGATCTTCATTCTCTTGTTCAAGGTGAATCACAACAAGAAGTATTTTGAATTTCTTTTCCAAAACACTGACTTCATTGGCTAACGGTTTCAATATGATCTTAAAAGACGCCCTTTTCTCTATCAGGAGTTTAAAAATGATGTAGAATTTAAGCTGAGTTCTAGTAATGCATAGAACTTAAAGAATTTCTTACGTGGAAAAGCTCTCCTGTGTTTTAAATGCTATAAAGCTATGGGGGAAAGAACAAGATCAAAAGTCTGGCTATTCTTTCAACGTGTTTCTGTGGTCAAGTTATCAAGACCGTTAATTCTCTGCACAAGCTAATTAAAGCTTGTTGGCTTTGCCACAGTTTATGTAACTTTTCACGCTAACGCATTGTATGTATAGCATTTCAAGGAATGTTCTGTACAGGAGAATCTGTCTCTAATTTCTGGTTGTACTTTTTTTTTTTTTTTTTTTTTTTTTTTTACTACTCCAGGATTTTTGAACATAACATGAGATTGCTTCAAATTTACTCCCGAACAACACACTTTGATTTAATTGCCAATTGTTCGATTTAAATAATTCAGGAACGCTTACAAGTATTTTCTATGTTACTTGATTATACATCCTTAGCAGTTTGTGTTTTCTTAAATAAAAAAACCTTCCTATAACATGACCAGCTTAGTGGCATTGTGGGGGACAGGTTGATGGTTGGACTAGATGATCTTTGAGGTCTTTTCCAGCCTTAATGATTATAGGATTTTATTCTGTGACTGGAAATTCTTTAATTTCAGAACCTCTACTCTTGCTTATGTTCATTTTGAAGCCTTAACATGCTGTTTCCATAACATCTGAACCTACTTATATACTCTATTAATAGGTGAGATCTTTTAAAAACAATTATTTTATGAATGTACATTCCTGAGTTTTATTCATATTACTTTTAGCATTTTATTTTATCATTTTATTTTTAATTATATGCTACAATTGTTTTTTGTGAGTCCAGAATGTGTAACTTTATGAGCAACTCAACTATTTCCATCAAATGAAATAACACTAGGAAAACCTCATGTTAATGTAAATGTAACCTCATTTAAAAGTGAATTTAGACTGGTTTTGGCTGTTTAATGGAGAGTCACACAGGATTCAGAGCATAAACTGATGGGTAGAAAGCTATGATTGGTGCTTGCAGTTATTTCTGTGAATAGGAAGGATCTTGGCATCGTTTCAGGCATCCCATTTCCGGAAGCCTTACTTAGATTAGCAATGAGAGAATGAAATTGATTTACAGTAGGAAAAAAAAAGTATCCATTACTTCCCCCAGTGACAAACATCCAAAAGTGAAGTCAATTTATTATGTGGGATGACAGGAAAAGTTGGGATGTAGTTGTATATAGGAGGAAAATCATTAAAAACTGAAAAAGCATGCTGCTTGTATATAGGAGAGATTCCTCATATATTGAACAGCTTTTTCATGCTTGTCTTGTATGACTGAGTATTTTTCTCATGTGATGTGAAATGGTATTCCTGACCATTGGGACCCACAACTACGTAGCCTGAATTCTAGCCTTTTAAGTTCACAGCTGTTCTGTTTTCTGGGGGGTTGTTTCCTTGATTTCTGCAAAGCAATTGTTGAACTCACCTTCACAGTGAGGTGCCTTTGGGTCACAAGCAGATTAAATAAATGAAATTCATTCACTAGACCTCATTTGCAATGCGGAATTCCGCAAGTCAGTTGTTAGAAGAATCAAAATGTATGATTAGTATAGTAATTGGATCAATCATTGGTTGCTCAGAAATGTTTATTGAAATGAATACATTAATATTTGATTTTGCTTTAGCAGAAGAACCTGGCAGACTTAATTTAGAGTGTTTCCAGAAATATTCCCCTTATATGCATGTATTAACATCAGTTCCAGAAGACTTTTTTTTTTTTTTTTTTTTACTTTGTCCTCTGCATCAATTAGATCTAGCCCAATTTATCATTTCTCTTGTCATTAATTCAACTTGCTTTTGTTGTGACTCATGTTCTGTAAATATTGCATTCTGTTTTTCATATTAGCTTGCGTTTCATTTCTGCAAATGTCTAATACTACTTTTTCTCCTGATAAATCTATTCTTCTAAGTAGCCTTTTGAAACAGGTAGTAAAAAGTTAAAGACAAAAGCCACCTCATACTGTTTGGGTGGTTGTTGCTCAGTTAGGGATGATTTTTACTTTTAAATTGAGTGAATTTGGGAACAATACACAGAAGGAATTATGGCAATTACCTTTAAACTGCATTTCAGTCTGGGAAGGGTGAGCCCATCTACTCTGCACTGGTGAGAACTCGTTCTGGAGTTCTTCATCCAGATGTGGAGTCCTTAGTATAGAACAGACATGGACCTGTTGAAACACATCCAGAGGAGGGCCACAAAGATGGTCCAAGGGATTGAACACCTCCCCTCCCCTTTGAGGATAGGTAGAGCTGGGGGCTGCTCACCCTAGAGAACAGGAGGCTTTGGAGAGACCTGGTAGTGGCCTTTCAGTATCTAAATGAAGTTATAAGAAAGAAGGGGAACAGATTCTTTAGCAGGACTTGTTGTGCTAGGAAAAAGGAGATGGTTTGAAACTAGAACAAGGCAGTTTAGTTTGGATGTAAGAGGTTCTTAGGATGTTGCTAGTGAAGTACTGGAACAGATTGACGAAAGAGGTAGTGGATGCCCCATGCCTGGAGATATTGCAGGTCAAACTGGACTGGGCTCTGAGCACCTGATCAAGCTGTAGGTGTCCCTGTTCATTGCAGAGGAGTTGGACTAGGTGACCTGTAAAAGCCCATTGCAACTCTAAGGATTCTGTCATAAACATTTAAGTAACAGAAGCAGGCCGGCGAGCACTGTAAAACTTAAGAAGATAGCTGGGAAAAAATCTCAGACTTGTCCTGAAGGAATGTGGAGGGGCTCCTCTAAGAAGGTAATGTCAACCAGCAGCCCAGGTGAAGTTCTTCTACACCCATGCAAACAGCATGAGAAGGAGAGCAGGAGGGCTGGGGGACCACAGTGGATTTGGAAAACTATGACCTAATTGATATTGCAGAAATGTGGTGGGATGAATTGTACCACTGGAACATTATGATGGAGAACTACAAGCTTTTTAGAAGAGGTAGGACATCCACCCCACCCCAGGGAATGCCTGTGCGTTAAGAAATGGACAACTGCCTTTGAGAAAGAGCCACAAACAGGCTGGGACTGGATGAATAAAGGACATCTGGTGGTTGGGCTCCTACAGTAGGCCATTTAATCATGGGGAGCCTGTGGATGAGGCCTTCTTGCTTCATTTTCACAGGCTCTCATCCTGATGGGGCATTTCAACCATTTGGATGTCTCCTGGGAAAACCTTGTGGCAGTTTCTGAGTAATCCAGGAGACGGTGAAGTGTGCTGAGGATGACTTTCTGGTTCAGGAAATAGAAAAACTAACCAGAGGAGTGGTAGTGGACCTAGTGCTCACTGCAGAGGAGATAATTAAACAAGTTAAGACTGAAGGTAGTCTGGTCTGTAGTGACCGTGCTGTAGTTGAGTTTGTGATCTCAAGGAATATGCGCCTGGTAAAGAACAGAGTAAGGCCCCTGAAAGTAAGAAGAGTGAACTTCTGGCTGATGAAGGAATTATTGAGTGGGATCCTTGGGAAGAATCTGTTCTCTGGGACAGAGGTATGGAACAGAGCTGGCAGCTCTTCACGGATGCATTTGTGATAACAGGAGCTCTCCATCCCCCTGTGTAAGAAATCCTGCAGAGGAGGCGGGAAACTAGCATGGCTGAACCAGCATTTGCTGGTCAAGCTGAAGAACATAAGAAGGGACCTAGACAGACCTGGAAAGCGAGGCCGTGTAAATGTAGAGAGGTTGAACAGAGGCTTTGGATTGGTTGGTCTGGACAATCCCTATGTGTACAGTCTGGGAAAAGAACTTGGTGAGAGCAGCCCTGCAGAGAAGGACCGGGGAGTCCAGGTGGGCAAAAGGCTGGACACGAACCAGAAGTATGCACTTGCAGAACATCAACAGCATCCTGGGCAGCATGGAACAAGGTGGCTGGCAGCGAGAGGGAAATGACTGTCCTCCTCTGCTCTGCCCTCGTGTGGCCCCATCTGGAGAACTGCATCTAGATCTGGGGCCCTCAAGAGGCAAAGGGGCATAGAGCTTTTGTTGAAGCTGTCCAGAGGTGGGACCGTATGCCACAGAGATTATCAGAGGTCTGGAGCAGCTCTTATGTGAAGACAGGCTGAGGGAGCAGGCTTGTTGAACCTGGAGAAGAGAAGATGTTGCTAATAATGTTTTTGTTTACTTTTTTAGGAATGACTTAGTGCTTTCACAAGAAGCTTTGAGAAGGGACTTTTCTTGAATATTTAATATGTTCTCCACTTAACTGTGGCCCAAGGCTTTTATTTTTTTAAAACTACTTCTTGCTCTGAGTTTAATTCCAGAAATAATTAGATTTTAAAATCTAATCTGTCTGTGAAACTCATCTCATAAGTAGCTTAGCTTCACTTAACCTACTTTATTGTTTAGGAATTGTTGGTTAAGATTATGTTCTTTGTTTAAACATTTTTCACTGAAAATGAGCCCTTGAGTGTGGGATAGTTGTTTGTTTTATTTTTAGGTGGTTTCATTATTAAATGTTGGTGATATAGAATAGATTTGTGCCGTATCTCTTGCATCTCATTTACTTGCTGCTTTGACATGCTTTGGTACTACCCATTCCATCTTCACTGAACATGTCTAGGCTTCATGGTAGTTTTTAAATCCTCCTCTACTTCCTCACAGCTCTGATTTATATCTTCTAATTGGCTATCATCTCTAGATGGTCATGAAGTGCCTACCATATACTGTCTAGTTTCAAAGTATGTAGTGACTGCCTAGGAAATGTATGTTTGTTTGGTTTTTAATTAAAAAGAAAGATGCTGAGATCTTCCTTCAGAATGCTATTCTTCAGTGAGGCTCTTATATACTAGGGAAAAGGCCCAGATGTGATTTTAAATAAACGGTATTCTTAAGGCTTCTTGTCTATAGTAGATTGGATTTTAACTGTGGCTTACACCAGTAATGAGAAGTGGTCAACAGTCAGAGAAAGATTCATTCACGCTTCTGTAGGAAGTCAAACTTGGGCAGGTAGGAGGTAGATGCAGTATCTTGATTCAGTTTTTCTCCTATTCTAAGCATTATTATTGAACTACTAAAATAGCACATTAATGAATGAATTGAAGTTAGGCATTCTGAGGAGTTTGAACCAGTTCTTATTCTGGGGCAGAAAGAGCATGGAGTTTTAGGAGAAATAAGTATTTCCTTTTTTTGCACTGTTACGTGAGTACTGTGGTGAATTCCTGAGTAACTGCGCAATTTAAAAGTAGGAGTGTTTTCTACAATTTAGTTACTCCTAGGAATGTAGTAGGTAATGCAGAAAGGGGAGCTGATTGATATGATGGCTACAGGCTGAAGTGGGGCCAGTCCATGTAAGTGTTTAAGGATGGTGGCCTTTTTCTTGTTCTGTTCACGCAAAGTTACATGTAGGAGCACTTTGTTTTCTGGCAGGTCTCTGCAGCCCTTGATTTGTGTGTCTGTCTCCCTCCCTCCCTCCCTGACACTTAATTTTCTGCATTTAACTGCGTGTGGTTGACTTAAGTCACTGCTAGCCTAGCTGTTTGAACAGTGCTGTCTTGAAATCAGCCTCCTTCACTGGAAACTTGAATAAAAGAGGGACCTTTTCTCTTTTACTTTTAAGATTGCTTTTGTTTTCAAGTAGGTGGCAATACAAAATATTGGGACGCTTCCTGAAAAATCAGGATGAATCACAACAATGGCCAATTGGTGCTGTATTGCTTAGCCTTAGCTTTTGATTTCTAAGCGTGTTTGGATTAGTTGGTTGTTTAACAGTTTAGTTTTCTGGAGTAGATATATCAAGATTAACAAAATTCAGATAGCTGTTATCTTTGCCTTTTTCCGAAACACTACTGCCTCATTGGCAATGTTAAAGGATTTCTTTCCCTCTAACAGATTCGGTCTCATTCTTGTATAATAATTGCTCATTCTCCTGCATGATACTTGCTAGGACAAAATGACCATGTTTAGGAGGCAGCTGTAGATTACTGGGATGATACCATCTTAATTTAAGAGTTGTCATGGTAATGCTATCATTTTCAGTGCTCTTACTCTTCCATTCCCTGTTGTAATGTCTCATCTCTTGCTTGTGATTACTTGTAATATCTCTGGGATTAACTATATCAGTCTATGCATATTTATAATACTTGGAGTGCCACAGAACAAATGCTGCCATCTGGACAATACTGCATTAGAAGTAATAAAAGTTACATGATCTAATTAATATGTAGATGAAATAAATAGTATTTTTGCTAACTTATGCTAATATCTTCTGCTAATAAACATGTTTCAGAAGGGAATAGAAGGGAAAAGCATTATTTAGGTGCTAAATGTAGGTGAATGTGCTAACCAACTGCTGGCCATTGCACAGGTTCAACTTCTGGCACACCATCACAAGAAGCGAAGAGAAATACGCAACTAGTAGAATTTGCAGTAACACCACGGAAACAAACTAGACGAAAGCTAATGGATTCTCCAGTCAAAACTCCGAGTTCTGCTGCATCCAAGCACTTCAGCCTCTGTCATTTGGAGGATTCTCTCAGCAAGGAAGTTCGACCTATTGTATATACACCAGAATCTTGCAGAAAACCAATGCAAAGCAGCTGTTCACAGACTGTGGTAAAACAAGCATTACACCTGACAGGCCTTCAGGAAACAAATGAATCTAATACAGGTTTTCAGCTGAGAAAGCCCAGTATTACAGACTCTGTGTGTGATGTTATCCTAGACTGTGATGAAGATAGAATGGACTCAACAGTAATTCTCGGTGAAGAAACAAGTGAAACAAATGCAATTTCTATTGACTCATCTGCAAAGGAGTCACAACCATGCAGCGATAGAATTCTTCAAAGGTATTTTTCCATTTGTTTGGGCAAGGAGTGTTATCTGTTGGTTTTTTGTTTCTATTTCCCAAACATTTTAATATTACTTATCTTTAAGAACCTTTTTGTCATTGATGTGGAAGTTACAAGTAAAATTAACTAATGTTTTGAAAATCAAACCTTCAATTTTAATTAGTATCAGATACAATTTTGCCATTATTTACAATCAATGATATGTTAGTAATAAGAAATGAGGATAACGAGAGCAGTTTTATTTGCCTTCTATCCAGAATACATTTCATAAAGTAAAATCACTTTACTTCAGGTTTGGTCTTTCTTCCTTGAAAAACAAAAATCCTGCTTCAGTACTTGAGAAGCCCTCGTATATGGCAATGATTTCAGCTGCTGAGAGAAAACGGAAGGTATTAAGGTAAGATGTAGCAGGAATGCTAAGTCATGACCTGAAACAGTGATTGAGCTCTTGGTGGGAGATCAGGGCCAACGCAGGGGAGCTCAGGTGCAAGCAACATACCTGAGTGACCACAAGGGCTAGAGCCAGGTTCCACCCCTTCCCAGACTTCATTTAAAGGTTGGCAGCAGAGGCGAGGATGTCTTGCTGGAGATCCCTGCCTAAGTGAAGCCTTACGAAGGTGGGCAGCTTTTTTCATTTGCTTCTGCATCTGTGGCTGCTGCACATGGGTTTCTCCTCTCTAACTGCAGCCTGGGACTCTGCTACCCTGCTGTCATTGCTGTATTTTCCATCACATTATGGTGTTACATAAGGTTAAAGTTGACTCCTGTTTAAATGAGTTCATATACGTTTCTCTTGTTCTTACTACAGTTTTGGTGTTCTTTCAAATTCAAAAGCATCTTATATAAGTCATCCAAATCTGCACATGAGATGTTCTGACTCAAATCTTTGACAATTCAAGTTTTCTCTTGACAAATGGAGAAGAATGGTTTTCAGCTAGCTTTTAGTTTAGAGGCTTCTGTTATTTTAATAGAATAAGTACAAACGAGTGTATCTTCCAAATCTGCTGTCGTCTCAATAGAAAAACATCATATAATTCTGAAAAAATGTAATTCTGTCATCATCCAAAAATCTAATTTATTTGGAAATGTTGTGCTTTCACTGGAAGACATAAGACTGCCAAAATGGGAAGTGGAGAAAATGTCTGACAATACTCGTGGTCATTTCCTTTGTTTTTCTAATAATTCACTTCTGCTCCGAGTTATGTCTAAATTCTTGTGTTTCGTTCTGTGAAGAAAAAAAAAAAAACACCCTTGCATTTCATCAGTTCTGTATTTAGACCTGGAAAGAGGTTTGGTGGGAGTGGCAGAAAAGCTGCAACTGAGTAGAAACTAATTGTACTGCTTGTTGTTTGTTTTTTTTTTTTTTTGTTTGTTTGTTTGTTTAAAATTTCACAGGCTCATAGAATGGCCAGGGTTGGAAGGGTCCTCAAGGATCGTGAATCTCCAACCCCCTGCCACATGCAGGGCCACCAGCCTCCACATCTAATATTAGACCAGGCTGCCCAGGGTCCCATCCAACCTAGACTTGAATACATCCTTGTTCAAGGGTGGGATGCCCCATCCCCAACTTCTCTGGGCAGCTGTTCCAGCACCTCACCACTCTCATAGTAAAGAACTTCCCCCTGACATCCAACTAAATCTTCCCTCCCTCAACTTAAAGCTATTTATTAATGTATTTGGTAAATACATTAATATTTATGTCTGGTCTGTAGTGATGAAACAGCTCCCTTTTCTTTCCTCAAAAGATCAAAAATTGATCCAACTTTTTAATAGATCATAATATAAGTCACCTTCTGCTATGCAGCCAGTGGAGCTGCTACCTAATGGGTCTTCTAAAAATGTTTCAAGACCATTAGAAACAAGTTCTACAGCTTTATCTCAGGAAATGAAAGAAACTTGAAGCACTCTCTTTGTTCGTTAGCATCTTTGAAATAGAAAACTTTCCTGGAAGAATAAAATATAATCTCATGTTTTTGTTCTAATTGTTACTACTTGTTGAACGCTTTCTTTCTGGAATAAGGAAGGAGGCATGTCGTGCCCTTTCAATTTTTGAGACGGTTATGAGGTTTAACAAAACAAATTATTTGCACTGAGTTTGTTGCCCCCTTAAGAAAGAGTAAGTGAACTTTTGGGGCCTGCCTTCTCTGATCTTAAGGCAAATGTTTTAAGATAAGCTCCAGGAGCATTCTTTACTGTAAACTAAAACTCTTTATGGCTTTTTCTTGGTGTTTATGAAGAGAAGGAATGAAAGCTACTTATTTGTCACAGAGAAAAAGCCCTCTTTTTTATCAGAGGGCTACCTTTCAATTCATCTTTGTTATTTTTTCCCACCTCTCGTCTTTCATGCTTTACCTGTTCGTATTTATTCACTCCGGTTGCTCATCTCCTACTAACATGAAAATAAGCATATAGATTTCAGACATTCTCTATGCTTTTAATATAATTAGAAATGGTCCTATTGTTAGGAGATAAGTCAGTTAGATTACAGAGTCTGTTTTTACTAATAGAGCTTAGGCTAATAAGATTGTAATGCTGCTTCTTGGAGCAGCATTACAATGTGACTAGATCTTAAGACAGATACAGGGCAGACCTTGGTCTTCACTGCTTGCTATATATTTTCAGAAAATTATTAAAAGAGCTAGTACATGTTAGATGACTATAAATAGAGATAGTACAATCCTATTAGAGGGATGGGGAAAGCACAGAAACTTTGACACGAATAGAAAAAAACTTGCTCATGAGGCATTCTTAGAAGAGTGAGACCAGGGATGCTAGTGAGGAAAACAAGTAAGGCTGAGATTACAGACAGGTTCATATTTTTCCCTGTCGATTTTAATTCCATCATCTTAAAAGGCATAAAATACAGGTTTTTTTCTTAGTGAGTTTGAAGCTGTAACATCTTTCTTGCAGCTTCTCTGAAAAGTAGAGAAGCCACCCCCTCTCATGTTGTTGGAGCCTATAGAACAACTACCGTAGCAATACAAAGTTTGACCACTGTGAATTCCTTGAACAAGTCACTTCAGGGATATCATACTTAAGTTGTTTCTTAATGTAATCATGTGATGTGCTGTTGTTTCTTAATGTAATCGTGTGACTATCAAACTGACTGCTATGATTTTCCAGAAGGTAATATGTTATGTGTTCTTCACTTCACAATTAAGCAACGTTAATCCTTGCTTTCACTGCTGATATGTTCTTCTCAATTTCTTAAAAAGAGGAAGAGAAGAGGAATCATTCTCATATATAAACACCATAGACAAACTAGTTTATTTTTTGCATTTGGTTGTGAACTACCAATACTAGATAATGCTATGTAATGTATTTTGCATATTGCAAGGACAAATTTACTGTAAAAGCTTTATTGCTTGACTGAGAGCAAAACCTCTGGCTGTTTTTTCTAGTTCTACATCAAATGCTGGCTTAGGTAATCTGCAAGACCCAATTTCTCCAAAGCGTGTTCGACAAGAGGTCTTGTTAAACAACAGAGTATTGAGAGTACCCAAAATGTCAGGTAAGCATCAAAACACTGTGCTGGCAATCAAGTTTTCATAGGTGATTCAAAGTTAAGGTCAATGCATGTAATTTTGGTGATTTAGCAGCACGTGCTGCTTTGATCAGTGTATTAAGCCATTGCTTTGAATAATATATCCATGCATTTAATAATAAATAAAATTCCTAACATTTTAACAGTTAACTGGATAGTATCTAATGAAAACTCAGTATTACTGCAAGCTTGGTGAAGAAAACCTTGTCACAAGAGCTAAGGACTGCCACCAAAAACTTTCTGTGGTTGGAGTTTGAAATCTAGTACCCCTTTAATTTTGCCAATTGTAGTTTATCAGAAACTAAAATATTGTCTTCTGTTTGTAATAATGTTTTTCTTCATTAGGAGTTAAAACAAAGAGCTTGAAGCGAGAACAGGATGTGCCAAGCAACCTTGCTAGAAGCTTTTCTGAAGGAAATGTAGCAGTGGGTGTTAAAGCACGGACATCCAAAAGCCTTTCACTTCATGTTTGCAAGAAAAAAAATAGGATTTAGATTCTGACTTCATCCATATTTCAAATGGGATTGATGGAAAGCAAGTGAGAACAGTGACTTTTGTTTTCCTCCTGTAAATTATTTTGTTAAAGAGGTCTCTCTCAGTAATGCAGTATTTTATAAGACCCAGTTACTGGAAATACGGCTGTGTGTTTTGTCAAATTTTGAAATAAAATGCATTTGGTTTTTGTCTCCTATTTGAAGCTTACAAATGTTTTCCATATAATAGCAAATTAATATGAAATATTATTTGAAGTTGTGAATTTAGAAGTGGGTGGTATACCTTACACTGTAACTTTTGTAAGCTTCTCCCTGTAAGATGACTAAAAGATTGAAACTTGATGCAAGGGAATTGGTGGTGATATAGTTTTTCAAGTTCCTCTAATTGTTTACTTACATTCAGGTTTCTAGTAACTTCATGGTAGAGAAGTTAGAAATTCTTTTGCCCTGCTAAATATGTCACTGAAATTTTATAGTGTTAATACTGTGAAATATGTTTAGTGTACTTATCTTCAGCATTAGGATGCCAGCTTGTTCTTAGATAACATCTCAATTTTGGAATGATAATACCAATGTAGCATACCTGGAGGAAGGAAAAATGCAGGAAGGATTTCTTTTTTTTTTTTTTTTTTTTTTTTTTTTTAATGTGTTATGTCTAAAATCTTCAACTGTTTTTTAACTTGTAAATTTTTTTTAACTTGCATTCTAATTGATTTGTAAATAGGATGATATTGTTGATAACCTTAAATAAACTCTTAATTGTAAACAAGAGCCGTGTGTGAATTGAACTTGATGAAAAATTACTACTTCTTACCTGTGAAAGAGACAGAATTTTTGAAAGTATTATAAGATCTACTAGTTCATACTGCATGTTCTGATCAATTAATACTCAAAGAGTTGCAAAGTTCCATTGTCACCCTGACATCCTGCTCACCCTTAGCGGTGTTGTGCTGGTGTATTTGGCCTGCACAAATGTAAGTGGATGTGTGAACTTCCCCAAACTAATTGGAACTAGAGGAGGAGGTCCAGTAACTGGTTCTAGTGTCAGATACCTGCCTGAATCCAGCAAGCAACTTGCAGTTCAGTAAGTTAGGTGGCATAAAGCGTGCTGCAGAGTAATGTTCTGGCTTTCAGCAATTGTAACAGGCTGAAGGGTTTTAACGCATGGTTGTTGTGATGGAAACAGCAACAAGTTTTCTCGCAACAGCAGTGAACTGGATTACATCATCTAATAGCCTTTATCAAATCTGTTCCTAAAAATGTTTTGAGTATTTCCAAATCTTTAGAGGTTTATACATGTATTTTTACTCTGTAGCCTGTGATATTTAGGCAAACTAATGCAAACCTTTGCAGTTCGTACCTCTAGCTCACGTTGGTGGCTATTGTTGATACGGTTGGGAGTTTAAGAGCACTTCTGAAGAAGAAAATAGTAACTGCCTGTATAAACCTCAGGGACCGCTTGTGGGAGGAGCTGACAGTCTTGATCTTCATCAGCAAAGTTCAAAGAAGCAACAGCTCCTTCAAAATAGGCATCGATAATTAAAAATGAAATTAAATCACCTTCCTTGTGTTCTAAAAGCTTTGTATAAATATGTGATATAGTCATTGTGGAGAGCACAGGTTGATGCTGGGGACATAGAAAATATTGGCTGTTGAAAAGGTTTTTTTGAAAAGAATCCTAAATGTAGGAAAAGCATTTAAAAAAAAAAAAAAAAAAAAAAGTTTGGGACTTGACCGTATCCCAGTCAGATGTTATAATAAATAGAATGAAATGAATGGCAGGGAAGTAATTTTAATGCTTCTCTACCATGCTGAACAACATCTTTTGGGGATTAATTTTAACCTGGTACCAGGTTGAAATTGTGCAGACCTTTGTTTCTGATTTATGAGACTTCTTTTTTGCAAGCTATTTAATACTAAATGTCCATGGGAGGCATTTATTCTGCTTCACATCTGCAGGAGACATGTTGGGCTTTGCTTGTTAATACCGCTGTGATAGACACAGCTTTTGTGTTGCGTGTAAGAGATATATTTTGAAAGGTTTTTAGACATGCTTGTGCATACAACTTTTTCATGTTCGATCAAACCATAGAACTGATGAAGTCTTTTCTCTTAATGTGTTTTGTTTGCTCCTGAGTTGAACTGATTTGATTAGCATACAATGCTTCAAGAGACTAAAGAAAAAATCAAGTATGTTGTGAAAATGAGCACACGTGGGATAGCTGGGTACCAGGAGTAGAGCTATGTTGACAGCAACTGGTTAGGTAGGTATGCATTTATAGTTGATAACTAGCAAAATGGTTTCCAGAAGTAAGGTTGAAGGATTTTCACAGTTCAGATTGCTGTTGATAGGTTTTCTACTATATTAGTTATGCATTTATTGTTGCATTTTGTGAACGCATCCAGACTTCATAAGGTGCTTCAGAGCACGTTCCACGCAAGTAGCTGCTGTGGGACATCTTATTTAAGTTTTCTGTCAGATTTCCAGTTTCTACTTAAGTAAAAACCCAATGGTATTTAGAGAACAGAGAAGCTGTCGTATAACTCATTTTATTTCCTTGCCTGTCTGCGTTGCCTGTTTCCTGTCGGTCTGCCTTTACAAACCGAAATAGTAATCACTCTTTAGGTGATGTTTATCTGAGATAAACATACAATTGTTCTCATGCTGTTATACCATGCAGTGTTAAATTATTCCAGATGGGATGTAAGGGAATATTGTACAACATAACATGACTCAGACTGATTCAAAAATTCAAATGATTTGGGTCTATTTAATCTTATTTTCTGTTTAAACATGGTAATAGTTTAAAATCACTTGAAAATGTGCTCCTGACATTTTAAATACCAAATAATCTTCAGGTAATAACTGAACCATCTTCATGAGATACCTGATGATTTTTGTGTGCTTGGACAAATGTACCTAGCGATACTAGTGCTCAGCTGGTATTTTTCTTCCTGTATGTGATTGCAATCAACAGCAAAGTCAATGTTATATATCCAGTACTGTGTGTGTTTAGTGGAGTACTGAGTAGTATAAGCTGGAAACCCTCGTAACCTCTTTCTGGGCTTCAGCCAGGCTTTTAGGGTGGCTTGCTATTAGCAGTTATTCAAAAAGCTTGGTAAAACAGAATGTTGTTTTACCAAGAGGTGAATAGTTCCCATGACCAAATGGATTGAGATGTTTCTGAAAATCAATTTGTTCCAAGTGTGAAAAGGATGTTGATGATCTGGTCCCGCAGGGAAATTCTTATGAAAACTTGCAAAGGCCATAGGGTATAGTTTGTACTGTGACTCATTTACTTATTTTCATTGCAGCAAAGTGAGGTAGGAGCTATCTGAAGCATAGCAAATCTGGGTTGTTAACCAGTCCTGGGATGCTATGAATATTTGTTACTCAGGATGGAGATGGTTGCAGTCTAGAGACATATGGAGAAGAATGAGAACAATATTGCTGTCAATGAGGCTATAGAAAGTGCTGAACCATTTGTAATGGACTCGCTACATCTACATACCCAAAGTAGTTCTCAGAATCGTGAATTTACAAGCAATTTAGTCATTTATTTTTATGGTGGTTCTTTTAATGACTACTTTTATCTGGCATATGGACCTGCTCTGCTATGCTAGCGTTTTGGGGCCAGGTTCCTGGGCACGCTGAAAGCCAATCGTGTCCATTGATTTTCACAGAACTTAAACAAGATTGGTTATCCTGATAGCAAAAAGAGATTTCATTAAATTTAGATCTAACCACGGCTGTAGGTTTCTACAGGGGTTCTTTCAAATCTTAAGATCAAGCGCACAATTTTATTTTTGTCTTAAATCTGCCTAACCTGTCAAATTGACAAAGTACAGAAACCTGGTTGGATTATTAGGAAAACTTGCTCTTGCGGTAGTGGGAGAACTTTTCATATGAAGGTTATGAGATGTGTTCATCCTGTCAGTTACCTTTGAGCGTGAGTCCTACGATTAAAGACTCACTGTCCCCATCTGAGGAAGCTGAGTCTCTTGCACCTTGTAAGATTCAGTACTCTGGTTGTGAAAACAAAGATTTATGGTAGCCAAGTGGTCCACCTTGAAAATCATCTGGACTGCAGTAGTCAAGTTTCAGTTTGTTTGGCTTTTTTAAAATTGTTGTAAAGATACATGAGAAGGCTGGTTTTAACAGCTTAGACAAAGTAGATGTTCTTAGAAAATTCATCTGCTAAAACTGTAAAATATGTGTTCTTCCCTGTAGGAAATTCTAAGAACCTTATTAATAGAGAGTCAATGTGTAAAGGTAAACGGCCCGTTTTATTTCTCTGCTCTGTAGTGCTCTTGGGGAAATTACTCCTGATTTCCCCATTGCTTTAAACTTAATTGTGCTATACATATTGGGTATTAAGGTTTTATGTAGCATGACCGTTACACATCTAAATTGTACAAGGGAGTGAATTGAATAGATATATAATTCAATATCAGAAGTGGAGCAAAGCAAGCTTTAAAAGCCTGACTGAAAGAATTTTTGCATTGTAGTTTGAATTTTAGTGTACTGCTATTGCTGACACTGTGTTTTGCTGGATACTTGTAGTTATAGTCTACAGAGTCTTGTAGTGAATCATAAAAACACTGTTCACGCCACAGCTAGATAGCAAATGTGTTTACAGGCTACTACTCTACTGTGCCTTTCATTGAAGCAATTGGCTCATTTGCTTAAAGATGTGTTAAAAAAAGATTTTTATAATAGCCAAGTTAGTTTATGTAAACTACAAAACTGTGGAATATCCCAAGTTGGATGCTGAAGGGAGAATTAAAAGCCAATAATGAATCATATGGTTAGAATCATATCGTTAACATGAAATATTCTTTAATTGAAATTCCATAGTTAATTTCCTCTTGTTCATCCAACTTGCATCACGACAATGGCATAAGAAAAACAGCCTGCAAAGAGCAGAAAAGACAATAGTAATTAGACTTAATTATATGCAAGTGTTGGGAGGGCCTGTGATGCAGATGACACTTCTAGACACATGAAACAAAAACTTCCCTTGACCTGAAGCAGTGCATATGTGATGTAGCTAAGTTTATACATCCCTGCAGTATGCTCACTTTCAATAACTGTAGTATCTAGCTGAGGAATGTTTAAAAAACAAAAATGGAAAGGTAAGTGCTGAAACTGTTCATCTGAGGCATCTGCCAAACAGTTGGCACAGTTGTCCAGTTGGCTCGGGTATCCCTGTCTTCGGCAGTTTGACCAAGCCCTGAGTGACTTGGTCTGAAGCCAACGTTGACCCTGTTTTGAGCAGGTGGTTGGAGTAATGAGCTTTCAAGTTCCCTTCCAACCTAGACAATGCTTCAACTTGAGGATGAATTGACTTCAAGAGCCAGTAGAAAGTACAGCACCGGTATTCAAAGCTGTGCTAGTAGATTTATTCTACTAGCCAAAACCACTAAAGATCAAATATGAACAGCTAGGGGTGTGACATGAGATCTATCGCTTTGATTGTCCTTAATATCAAAGGATTGGAAAGAGGCAAATGCAGCTGTATCTTGTAGGAGCTCCAGGGATCTTCTCATGTTTGTCATACTGCAATACAGACTAGGCCTATGGGCAGATAATGCTAGTATCCTTCTGCTGGGGAAAGTCATGTCTGGCAGATCTGTTACATTACTTTAAAAGCTCTGAGCTAATAATTAAGATATAACTGTTAAGTGTAGCCCACTTCAACTTGGAAGAGGCTGTCATCAGGTACCTCATGGAATGCTATTGAAGAAACCTTTAGCTAAAGCGACCTTTAGGCAAAGTGGGATTTAAGTTCTTATGCTTTCAAAGGTCAGAAAACAAAGAGTGGGAATAAATGGACAGTTTTCAGAATAGATGACTGGTAAAACTTTGCTGGCTCCATATGGTTGAATTTATTCACAAATAATTTCAAGAAGGGTATAGAGAACTGACAAATTTATTGATACTGAATAATTCAGGAAGTTAAAACAAAAGCTAACTATAAAGAGTTGCAGGAGCATCTCTGCTACTGAGGGACTGGGCGATAAAATAACAGATGAAATTGAATGTCAATGAATGCAAAATAATGCACAAAAAAGAAAACAACCCAAACTGTACATACATGACTACGGGTTCTCAAATAGATGCTATGACTCAGGAAGGAGACCTTGGAATTGGTGTAAAAATACCATGAAAACATCAGCTCTGTAGTCGAAATAGCAAGAAAAGGGATAGGGAACAATCAATGTGTAAATCCTTGGCGTGCCTGTCTATTCTGAATGGTGCTGTCCTGCACATTTCAAGTATAGGACAACTATGAAAGGTATAAAGAAAGATGAGAGGAGTACAGAGCAAACTGAATGTGGGGGATGATTAAATACTTAGGGATACTTCAGCCTGGAAAATAAGTGGTTGAGGAGTCATGATAAAGATGTCTGAAATAATGAGTCATGAGAAAAGGGGCTAGCAAGAATTATTCGCCTCTTACTGCATGAGAATTAAAGGATGAATTCAAAAGATGTGGAAGTTCTTCCCTGCGTGGCATACTTTATGACAGCAAGGTCTCTAATTTAAAAATGGCAAGTGCCAAAAGCTTTGAGTTTGAACATGTTAGCACAATTATATGGAAGAAATGGTGATCAGGAGCTACTGAGAACAGAGCAGATACATAAAGCAGTGAACAGACAGGAATGTAGGAGGGCAAGTACAGCATCTTCAGTATAGTTGGGCATTGTCTGAAAGAAGAAGCTGGTCTCACTGGACTTTCAACTCTAAAACTGTTTTGAGTTTTTCTTCCATCATAGATATATAATGGTAAGAGCGTTTTCCCAGTGCTACTTAATAAGCCTGTTGGAATTATTTGTAAAGAAGAATTGTGTAAAAGCAGAAATTATCCAGAAGCTAACGTATCTGATCGGTGTTACGCAGCACAGCTCTTCTATGTCTGCTATGTTATCTCTTAGTATGTATGCATGTTGCATTGCTTAGAGGTGCTTCTCACATGCCCCTCTTGCTCGGTTGTGATGCATTTAGGCAGAACACAGAATAGCACTCAAATTGTCTTGTTTCACTGTTTGTTGTGTGTGTTTGGTTTTGATTTCTTTTTTTAAGAAGTCAGAAATGGACAAAAAACATTCAACCAATTGTCTTGGTTTGAGAAAAGTGTTAACTTGTTGCACTGGCCAATGAAATAAAAGTTTTTCCTTTGAGTCTTGCAGATCTTTAAATTCACAGCCTGAGCTGATGTAGAACTCAATATTTTGCAGGGATGAATGCCAGTATCTCTCCATTTTCCAGTTAGGAAAGATCACGACGAGAAGTAACACAAAACACAAAGTAACTCAGCTTTTTGGTGATGGGAAAAAGTGTTAATAAAGCCAGATGTGGTACCTGAGGGGATGTGCAAAAAGGATTTCAGGGAAGCTTTGAGCAAGGGGAATTGAGGCTGCTTGCCTCTAGAAAGCTGGCAGAGAAGTGAAGGTGTGGATGCTGTGATAGACTATGCTTTGGATAGACTGCTCCCACTGCTGCCAGACTGCAGAAGAGATTTGCAGCATGGAGGACAAGCTGAAAGCTGTGCTGGAGCATCACTTAATTCATGGCTCCATAAATATGTCTCTATTACTGGTTGCTGATTACTATGATCAGCCATAGCAAGCTATGCCAAGAGGGTTTTTTCACTTGGGCCTGGCAGATGTGTTTTCTTGATTGGTATGTTTCATGTGCTGTGGCAAATAATTCACTTTAGGAATTTAGGCACTGCAGGAGTCTCTTGCAATGGAACAGCCTTACAGGTAGAGAGATTTGAGGGGGAAAGTGAGCGTTCAGATTCTGACTGGCGGCTCCACTCTGACACTGATGTATGTCTATCTTTCCCTCAATCTGAGACTTCTCAGTGATAATCAGATCATGAACACATGATGCTTTGTGTCACTAGACCTTTTGCTTCTTGCACAGAGGCAGCTAACGTAGTTTTCACTTAGTGAAGACAGCAGTGCTACAAGAGATTTCATTTCTTGTGCAAGTTGGAAGTGAATGACACAAAGGAAAAGGAAGGACACTGTTGTGATTTTGGCCCGAGATAATAGAATACTTTAAGCCATGTGGTTCCTGTAAGGCAGCAGGCAGCTCATTCAAAATTGCTCAAATAACTTCACTTTCTGTCAATTTGAGACACCTGCGGTTTGATTCAAGAAATGCTAAACATGTACAACGTTTGGCATTCGCAGCAGCAATGATGTGAACAGGCTCTTAGCTCTGAACATCTGAAAAAGCTTTCAAAAATGTTAGCTTTTGGTAACTGTTGGTCCTCAAGGCGCAAAATGGGCAAACAGCATTACCTGCTGTCCTCAAATAGCGCTTCTTGAACTTAGTGATGTATTTCCAGTATCTACTAGAGAGCCCTACACGTGTGAGGAAAATGGAAGTCAAAGCAATGGGACAGATGCATTATAGCTGTTACGATGAACCTGAGGGTCCTGTTACATCAGATGATCTGTAGATATGGTGATTTCAAAAAAAAAAAAAAAACCAAAAAGGAATTTGAGAAAAAAATCTCAAACTGTTCAGTCCTTCAGTGTTTTAAGAGCCATAAATGTTAATGGATCTCCAGCTGATAACAGCTGGAATGAAATCAGAACGGCTGTAACGAGAGATGAAATCAAAAGGTTAAGAGGAATCCAGAGGTGGATGAAACAAAGCTGTACAGTTGGTCTAACCTTATTCAACCTCTCCTCTAGAGATGCAATTTTAAATAATAAAGAACAAAAGCTGATATTAAAATCAGGAAAGTGGCAGCTGTTATTAACACAAGAGGCCACTACATCCATGGCTGAAGGAAAAGATCTGCAGAAAATCCTGCTACCAGAGCAGGTGGGTGAAGGCAAACCTCTGTGGGAAACACGGCCAGCGCTGCCTCCAATGGGCCACAGCATCACAGCAAGTTGTTCAGACAAGATGTTTGCTTGTTTGCTGGTGGGAGGTCAGATGACAGCGACCTACAGAGATGGCTGAAGACAGAATAAAACAAGACACAGACCAGAAGAAATAAGAGGTGATCTTGGGTGTACAGTGATATGTTATGGGCAAAGCAAATGGGTTTTTCATCTTAAAGGTGATGTTGGCATCTGTACATTTCTAAAAATTGAAATGTGTGGGGTTGGGATGGGGAAGAGAAACTTGAAACTGAGGGAAGTTTGTTGTTGTTGCAGTATTTATTTCTCATAGATTTAAGTATCTAATGAGCACAAGCTATGTTTTGTTTTAAATTGTACGCTCGACAAAAATAGCTGTGCAGTGCGTGCTTGCTGATACCCACCACTGGGAATAGGTTTGAATGAGTAAAACTGAGAGTTGGAGTTTTTAATTTCTTGTTGTGGGCTTAAATTTTAATTTTAATAAGTTAATTTTTACTAAACTATCTTACAAAAAGCCTGGGCAAAAAAAAAAAAGTTCTCAGGGTTGTTTTTTTTTTATTACTGATGGAAATCCAGGGAAGAAAAGGGAACACTTCCTAGTAGTTCATTTCTACAAGGATAATTAAGTCATTTCTTTGCTCTCATCATCATAATTCTCAGAAGTGTTTCAGTATAGAATTTTCTTCTACAGTATATAATATTTTAGTGATCATAGGTTATATATCCCAGGTTGGAAGGGACCCACGAGGACCATTGAGACCTGGCTCCACACTGGACCACCCAAAATACAAAGCCTCTATCTGAGAGTTACAGGCTGTTTTTAAGATAGTCTTTACGTAAGTAAATTTATGGAAATAGAAATTAAGCACACACTCTAACACCTAATAAATTCATGTAAAATGTTCATGAAATTGGTAGTGGGGAAAAAAAAATCAGCTAATGAAATTCACCGGTGCTGCTGCTGACAGATACCACGCCAAGATGGTGCTAATGCTTTCAGACGTATGCTGAGCTATTAACCCATGCTTCTTCCTTTTTTTGCCTTTGGAATTTCACAGGAAACCCTCTGGCGTGTTACAGCAGCAGAATCTGCTTTCTTCTTTAATTAAACTTGTTGTTTGTTTGAAAACAGAGCAATTGTTACTGGGGCAACACATCTTAAATTCCTGCTCTTGCTAATAAATCAAAGGCGTGCTGTCAAATCTTCATCTCTGTCTCTGGAAGGAAGTTTCTTCTTGCAAGCAATTAGGAATTCTCAGCTGCTCTGCAGTTCAGTAGGTTTTCTCTGTCAATACAAGTTAGCAGAGGTGAGCTGAGGCCACAGCGTGGCTCTTTGCTTGCTGCAGTCGCAGCGTGTGTTGTGCCATGAGCAGCGCTGTATTCTGATCTCTCTTACGTCTAGACGGATATTCATAATGAAATAGATGTCTGGATAATGAAGTAGACTTCCACAGTCCTAATGGGATTGAAGCCTGCAAGGATGGAAAAAGAGCAACTTGCACTACACCCTCCAAGGCCCCTGGATTTCACAGGTAAGATGAGCAGGGCACTCGGGCTGGTGCTGCCTTGTAGCCTCACGTTCTCCCCGCACGCTCGGCCCCGCTTGACCTGACTTGTACTCTCCAGGCTCAGCTCTGTGCAGGCTGTGCCAGCACGATGAGGGAGGCAATGAAAATAAGCTTATGCAATCCCTGATCTAGTCCAAATTTCTCTGAAAAAAAAACCCCAACGTTTCAGAATCTGATTTCAGCCTTCAAATATTGTGCGCAACTGCGATTTTCTAATGAATGATCAAGCATGTTTTTCTGGCATATTTTTATGCTGCTTAGCATGTGGAAGTCATTCTGAACCAAATGAGTGACTGTAATTCCCAAGGGTTATTCTTTTACATTTCAGGAGGTTTTCTTGAAATAATAATCAGATTGGAAGATACTCATGTGATTGCCAGCAGAAGTAAGAAGCAATGGTAACCAAGAGCACAGACAACTGCTTTGTGTTCTGAGCAGAGTTTGACAGCTAATGAACATATGACGATGTCAGAAACAAGTTACTGGACATCTGTTGTCCTTGAGAGTCTTGTGGCTAGAGTATGATAAAAGTGCTAAGAACAGAATTCTGGTGAGACAACAGAAGTCATGGGACTTCATAGAATCCATAAGGTTGGAACTACCATCGTGTTCATCTTACTCCAATCACCAACCATGCCTTTGGCTAACCTAGACCACATCCATCAGTGCCACATCTCCATGGTTCTTAAACACCTCCAGGGATGGTGACTCCACCACCTCCGTGGGCAATGTGCCAATGCCCTGCCACTCTTTCTGAGAAGGCATTTTTCCTAACGTCCAACATGTGTAAAATTGTGTTAAATTATGTATGAAGTGTCGTTATATATTGCTCATCTTTCATGATATCCTGAGAGGGTTAGGAGCTGGGAAAACTTTAAAGGAATTACAGAGAACTAAGCATTTCCCTCATGTTTTCTGAGGAGGTGCATATTATTTTCGCTGAATCTTCCTGAGCAGAGCCTGAGCACACGGGGTGTAATTCTGCATTTGCTGAATGCGCCCTCCAAGTCAAAAGGCCTTCAAGAAACTCCACAGTTAAATAATGTTTGTAGGTCTCTCCTGTGCACGGTTGCATTGCTCACAGTTGTTGCACAGTGCCCAAGCAGCTACTCTGCATGAGCATAAAAAACTTGCAAATGTATTCAGCAACCATACATTGTGCATTTTCCCTTGTAACTGATGACCTTTCATAACATACCTGTGTGTTGGGCATTCATCAGTTGTAATGTGATCTATAACTCATGTAAACGTATCTCTACAAAACCCATTAAATAATATATGGACCTATTCAAAAAAGTACGACAAAAGGAGGAGGGTATGCATTAGGCCTCTTCCTTTGTTTTGATAAAGGTAAAATTCCCATTTTCAATATTTCAATTTTTAAATTAGTTTTTACATGGAGAATATTTAATGTTCGATTTGCCAAAAATTACATTTTCAATGTTGCATTTTATTGAAGAAAAATGATAAGACGTATATGAATATAGCTTAAAAAAAAAATTAGAATAGAAAATAAACAGAAAAGAGAGCAGAAATTTCGGATGTCTCAGGTTAAAAAACAAAATCAGAAATTACTATTGTGCTTTTTCCCTGATCAGCAAACCCATGTAAGGGAATAAGCATTGTGCATTGCCTGCAGCGTTTACCATAGGCATGTGCACAAGGACAGGAACCTTTTGAAATCTTCGGTGTTACTAACAGCGTTTTAGGCAATAGAACTGTTTACACTAACTGAAATATGCACTATGATTAATAGGGCATACAGTGACAAGAATTTTCTGATAAGATACGTTGCTAAAAAATCATACAGCGTAATATTTACATCTTGGGATGCTTTTAGAGGCAAGAAAATATGTCATCTTGGACAGGTAGGCACGAAAACCACGCATTCGGCTTTAGGAAAGAATGCAGAAAAGAAATGTAGGAATTTGCATTAGCTGTGCTTTAATCCTTTACTCTGAATCTCTTTGCTCTTCGGTATGCGCATAGAATAACTTTTATGGGACTTTCTGGCCTGCCTTTTTAAAAATTGTGTGTGTATTATTATGGTGTACTTGTACAATAAACTGAATCACATGTATTTTGGTTTTAGCAACGTGTAATTAGTTGAAAGAAAGAATACTCGTGTAAAATCCTATAACAACATTCTTGGCACAGTGTCAGTTCGGTAAGTTATTAAAAGTAGGAATGCTTTTAGGACATTCCAAGGAGGAAAAAAAAGACCTGTAGGGAAGTCCTCAAGTTCAAACTCTGTATCTTTGTAAGTTCAGAAACATGCTTAATAGCGCATGAGAGGAGGATGTGGACAGACTAAGCAGGGAAAACAGCAAACATTCACTAATGCTTAGGAGGAAATACACATCGTGGAATGATCGGAACCGTGGCAGAACAAAGTGCTGACTTCAGGTCATCTCCAGCTGGACGGATGATCTAGCTGCCGTCATGGTAAGTGCAGTAGTCTTCATTTTAACAGCCTTTCTGCTTTTACAGTGAAATGTGAGGGTCTTTTTTTCCTGAAAACTGGCTGTATTTAATACCGTTAATTTAAAGGCCTTATTTCTCTCATTATTTTAGTTTATATTATAGTTTATATATATAGTTTAATTTTATAGGGATCTCAGGCCGCATTAGTAACCGTATAAATGGCTGATCGGGTGTAAGTACACTGCCTCCATCTGATCTCATAGCATTTATCACCTGTTCTGATAAAAAATATTTGATAATCATCAATAAATTTTGGATAGTATGTCAATAAAGCACCTTCCTGTATCTGTACCTTGACAGACCTAGCGGTAAGCACTGCATTGGGTCAAGCCTTGCCATTTTTAACTTTGAAGGCAGTTCACAAATCGGTTTAAGATTGAGGGCGTTTTACAGTAGCTGTTGTTTACAGACAGACAATTTATGTTGCTTGTCCAAACTCACGTGCAATAACACCCTTTCCTCCTGTCAGAAAAATGCAGCTTGTGTACTTCTTGCATAATATAACTTTGTAGAAATTAACCTATAACTGCCACTGCAAACTACTGGTCCTACAAAAACCACCATGACGTTGCAGGGTTGTTTTATTTTGGCTGCTACTAGTAAAAACTGGGGAAGTTCCAATTTTTTTCAGTGGTTGAAAGATTCAGTCTCTTCTCAGTGGACAGGGTAGCAGCTGTTATCTCACCTGATGGGGTTTCTGCTCTATGGTTTTCCTATCAAACTCTGTGATTTTGGGCCCCAACTCACAAACTTCTCTAGTGATACTCTTGTGTGAGCAACTGTGTTGATGTGTTTCATCCTGTCGTTGAGAGGAAGGGAACAAGAGTATTGTCTGCCTGTTTCTGGGCCTGATATGTTCTACATATGTTCTACATGAGTTCTGATGTATGCTACTTTCCATGGTCATTTAGTAAAATAATAAGAACTTTGTTTCCCTCACGTGGAATTCTTATTAATGCAAGTTAAATGACGTATCAATGCTGTTATTTTTGGAGGTGAAATGTGGCCCAGCTGAAGTAGTGGCCATCTCAAAGAAACCTTCACTGTACTGCCGAAGTATTTTAGTAGTTTGGAGGGGAAAAGAAACAAATAGTAATAATTTTTCTGGTTCTTATAGTTGTGTTTAGAGATTTCTTGTCCAACTGACAGAACATGAAGGGCTACAAGGTGTAGCCAAACAGAAATAGGGTTCACAGTTCACAGGTGGCCAAACAGAAATGGGGTTCTACTGTCTTCCTTAAGGATAAGGTAGGAATATTAGATATACTAGGGGGAAGCAGATACCAGATGGAAATTAAAGTGTGCAGCAGAGATTCCTGCTGTTGTAAAAGTTGCCCTGAATCCCAGGAGGAAAAGACTTTCTTGACAACACACTTAGTGCTCCTTTTACCACTGTAATCTCTTCACTCATGCTCAATCTTAGGATGCGTTCCAGAACAGCAAATGTATAAATCCTGTGTTTTAAGTAGTCTGTTATCTGTAAACAGTGCTGACTATAGTGGACAGAGATCTGAATTAGCTTTAAACAAACTGTGCTGGGCACCCTCACATTTGGATACTCATCACAATTCGTCTTGCTCTGCTTAGGTGCCATAGGCTGCCATTTAAAAAATAATTCTTTAGGTTGATGTCTTACAATAAGTAGGCACAAGATGTATTGCTTTTGAGAGGAACAACTAAAATTAGTATACTGTTAAATTGATAATTAGGATAGAAAAATGAGATGCATCTCAGCTGAAGAAAACTCTTTTTTTCCTTACAATGCTTTTTTTTTTTAGTGCTGGGAAAGATATACTTGGCTTTGGTTTGGACAAGAGAAATAAATTCAATCTTACTAACATGCATGAGACAGGTAGGATATGCCTTGTTACCCTGAAATTTATCATGCATCTCACTGAAATGGTTTGATCTGTGTCTCAAGCTGTGTGTGTAGAAGTATGATGCACGAGAGCATCTCATTTCTAGTATTCTAATTAATAATTAAGTAACTTGCTGAAGGACTGATCCGGTATATTGCGTGTTTGCTGTTAAGTCAGATTCAGTGGCTAAATAAAGACTCATCCTTACTTGAAGGAAAGCAGCTCCTTCATTTACAAGCTGTGTTTCCCAAATGCTGGAACGTTTTATCTGTTGTCAGTAAATGACCATAGGAAGGACAGTTGCAGCATTTTAAATTGTTTTCTTTCCAGCAGAACAGCCAGCAGAAATTACAAATAAACAAACAACAGCAAAAAAAAAAAAAAAAAAAAAAAGGTGTTTTAAAGGAACTCGGAGTCCTGTTCTTTTCTGAGAAAGGCTACACCCAAGTTTCTATCTACTCAAAAATAATAATCAGTTCTCTGTGCAACTCTCATATACCCATTGAAAAGTAATCAATCAAATGGAGAGGAACAAAGGCATAACAATCACTAAATCAATCTTTTGTGGCTTTCAATGACTAGATATATTCCTGCTAAAATTTAATCAGTGAGTACCATTCCAGTTATCTTTCTCTCCATGTGCCTTTTGATAAGCTGCTTCACCTTCTTGCTTTCTCTGTGTAAAGAGATGTTAATCTTCACTAGCCATAAGTGAAGACTTTTTAAGGGGCATGGTTTAGTGGGATGTATTGGAGGTAGACGGACGGTGGGACTGGGTGATCTTGGAGGTCTTTCCAACCTTGGTGATTCTATGATTCTCTTATTACTGTTTTGCAACTGATGCTGCCAGTCTGACCACGTGCTACAGTAGAAACAACTGCTGCTACTTTTTCTGTTGCTTTAGGAGTGCACACTGAGTCATGTCAGCTACATTTAGTTATTCCAACTTTGTCCCAAATTCAGATTTTAATGTTGCTGGAGAGACATACCAAGTCACTATTAACACCTGAATGTTTGGCCATATTTAAATAGGCAATAAGAATTTCAGGGGCTTTTCAGCATAAGGTTATGTTTTAAGGTAGAAATCTGGTCCTTCTACAACTCACCTGATGCTCTTAGGTGGCACAGTGTTATGACTGAATGACACACTGTTATGGTCACTGATATGCTGTATGCAAAAAACCTGGCAGTCCTTCTCTAATACTCTTGAGTGACTCAACAGCCTCCAGACTGCCCCGGCATCTCCTGCCAGGACAGTTGTTGCCAATTGGTTTTGCTTTTAGCAGGAGAAGGAGGAAGAAAGAAAAGAAAAAAAAATGTGCAGTCATGGTGCTGGCAGAGGTCTGCATAATCTGAGCACCAAACCTGAACCTATGTACTCTGTTGTGGTGACTGCATGTGGATTTGCAATTGTGGCTAATGTGGCTGTTCTTCTCTGATTAAGAAAAGAATTCCATTTCCATGGAAAATACTTTTCTGTCTCAGAGGCCTTTGGACCTCAACGCTTCCCCTCTCCCCCACCCCAAAGAATGAGTTGTGTTAAGGCAGGGAAATATTATTCCTTTTAAAGATGCAAAGCAAAAGTCTGAAGTATGAGATGCAATGATGAAGTATGGTTGATTTAAAAAAAATAAATAATAATAATAATCTCAAAGTGGGTCTGGCAGCATCCAAAATACCAATCAAAATTGTACATATATGTATGTATATAATTGTACATATATTGTATATATGTTGAGAACGTGAAATATTGTTAATAATGCTACTTCATCTTTTTCACTATTTTATTAGTGCTCTGGAGTGGATAATGAGAGGAAGCTCATTGAAGGTAAGGTTTGGCTGAGCTCACCAGGAGTATGCATATAACTATGGGAGTTTGTGTCTCAGAAAACATTCAAACTTTTTGCCTTATTCCACAAACATGTTCGTTTTACAGAGCCATTTTGCTGAGAGTATGAGTTGATGTCTCTTGCTTTTTGTTAATTCATATTGAATGTCATGGTTCTATGTTTTTGTTTTTGTTTTTTGGTTTTGGGTTTCAGTATTCCACATCAAAACATCATGTAGTGTACGGGGCATTAAAGTATCACTGCCCCAATTCCAAGTACCTATCCCTGTACATTACAGAAGTCACGGGATCTGGCCCTTCCGGGTGGGGGGGGGCGCTCTCTTGCTGCCTTGCAGTGGGTGCTGGAGGGTGCTTTCCTAGCCGTTCCAAGCTTTTCAGGTTTGAATCGGTCCCGGGAACTCTCTCTCTCTCTCTCATCTTGTCTGATTTATTAATCCCAATTGCAATTAAATTGTATCTATTGTGTTATCTTGTATTCCGATATTATAGTAAAATAAGTTTTCCTCCATAGATTGTTGCCGCTGCTCTTTTCCTCCCTTCCTTCCTTCCCATTTTTGTGGGACTGGGGTGGGGGGGGGAGGGCAGAGGCCTGTCGCCCCTGTCACGGACATAGATTGATCTGGTCAATTCCGTGACAGATTTTTGGCGCCCAACGTGGGGCACGACTGCTTTTTAGTTTTTAGAACGAATCTCTTTTTCTCTCTGCTCTTAGAGAGCTTCGTTAGGGAGCATTATCAGTAGTTCAGGTTTCTGTGCTGGAAAACCTGACCTTGAAAGATTAGGCGTACTGCCAGCGTTCTGGGATATTTGTAAACTTTGAGCACTACTTAGTCTGGGTAGTGCGTTTTTTTCCTTTTTTTTTCCCCTCCTCTTGTTAGCTTCAATTCATTAACCCCTTTTTAGCAAGCACCAGCAATGAACCCACTCGTTATCCTGGGGGTGCTGGGTAAAGGATTAAAAGCAATGGTGTTACTCACAACCTACTGGCCAATAAT
The DNA here is from genome assembly GCF_023343835.1 of Lagopus muta. Lineage (NCBI taxonomy): Eukaryota > Metazoa > Chordata > Aves > Galliformes > Phasianidae > Lagopus > Lagopus muta. Next base: position 5,778,008 of record NC_064471.1, read on the forward strand.
CCATCTCACACTTGTGTGTTGTGGAATTGCATTCATATATAAACTACCTAAGGGCACTGATGGAGACACCTATGTTTTACCTACTTGCAATGTGGTATGATTTGAATTTTGACATTTACATCCCCGAAGGAACGGCTAATTTCACAAACAGCTACATCCCAAATGGAATAGCTAATTTTACAAACAACACAATGTTCGGACCAGTCTCCAGGTTTTCTTCTCGGTTTATCAAACGTTTTTCGAATCTTGAATTAATACTCATGTTGGTGAGTGTGTCATCAATGCTCATGTTGGTGTGCATGTCGTTAATTTTCCTGAATGTACTCCAACGCATTCGTAATAAGGAGTCTCCTCCAAAACTAGAGAATGATGACTGGCAGGGAATATGGAGAGGTTTAGGAAAGGTCTTAGAAGCCTGGGGACCCGCAGTGTCATGGGATTTTACTCTTGAACACCTGTGGGATCCTGAGAAACTAAGCCAGCATTTGAGTCAGGGACTATGCGGCTTACATAAATCTAAGGAGGTACAACTTATTTGGGGTTTGGCTTGTGCTTACCGTGCCCTATATAATACCATTCTGGAGAGAGAGAGTTTCCGAGCTGAGGTTCAAGCCAAAGGGGAAAATCCCCAAGTCAAATCTAATCAATCACGGGAGACACCAGTAACAATACCAGTTGCTCCTGTGGAGGGCAAGAAATGGAAACGAGTGTCTTCGCGTCTTGAACGAAAAAGAGAAGAAGAGGAGGAGGAGGAGGAAGATCCAGGCGAGGGGCCCTCCTCAGAACCACCACCATCGCGAAAGGCAAAAGCGAAAACTAAGAGACATGCAGAAGAGAGTGATGAAGAGGAAGTCTCTATTACTACTCGCCGGCCTCTAAAGATGACTGAAATCCAAGGTTCAAGAAAGGAGTTTACACGGCGCCAGAATGAAAGTATTGTTTCCTGGTTGATTCGCTGTTGGGATAGTGGGGCCCATAGCTTGTCTCTGGATGGTAATGAAGCTCGCCAACTAGGTGCCATTGCCAGAGATCCAGCTATTGATAGAGAAATTAGTCGATGTTCGGATGAGGCTGCCTCCCTCTGGGAACGAGTGTTAATAGCCGTGAAGGAAAAGTATCCCTTCAAAAATGGCTTGAAGATTGCGATGAAGAAATGGGATACAGTTGAAAAGGGTATCCAGTATTTGAGGGAAATAGGCGTGGTGGAAATGTTGTATGACCCTAACTTTGTTCCTAACCAACCACACCAAAACCGCGACCCTGAAAAGGTGAGGACAACGCCTGAGATATGGCAGAAAATCGTGACAACAGCGCCGGACAAATATGCCGCTACACTAACGTCAGCGTGTGACAGATACCAGGAACAACAGAGAACGCCCTTAGTTTATGAATTAATTCTTACGCTCCAAAACTACGAACAATTGCTGTCCCCAATTCATTCTGCTGTGGCTGCTATATCAAAAATGACGGAGCAAGTGTCTCAACTAATTAACCGTGACAAACCTGTAGCAGTATCAGAAACGCTTGATGAAAATCAGGATAATCAAATGAGTCTAGCGAAGGAGGTGAAGGAGATGATGAAATTTTTGCGAGCCCACCTAACTAAAGACGATGAACCTTCCTTCTCACGTGCACCATCAAAGATCTCAGCTGTTAGAGGCAGACGCTCTCTGGCTCAAGTAAGGGGTAATACACCGCGAATTACCTTATGGTATTACCTACGTGACCATGGAGAAGACATGAGGAAGTGGCCCGGTCAACCTACTCCTGTACTACGAGCCCGGGTGAAAGAATTACAAGGCAGATCTACCACCAGTGCAGTTGCTCCAGTTACCACAGGTAATGAATAGAGGGGCCCTGCCCTCAGTCAGGGGGGGGAAAGGGATAATAGAGTATATTGGACTGTGTGGATTCGATGGCCTGGCACATCAGAACCACTGAAATATAAGGCCCTGGTGGACACTGGTGCACAGTGCACTCTGATGCCCTCGAGTCATGAAGGGACAGAATCAATCCATATTTCTGGAGTGACCGGGGGCTCTCAAGAATTGACTGTGTTGGAGGCTGAGATAAGCCTCACTGGTAAGGACTGGCAAAAACATCCTATTGTGACGGGCCCAGGGGCTCCATGTATACTAGGTATTGATTATCTCAGAAGGGGGCATTTCAAGGATCCTAAGGGGTATCGATGGGCCTTTGGAATAGCTGCTGTGGACACAGACAACATTAAGCAGCTGTCTGTTCTGCCTGGCCTGTCAGAAGATCCGTCTGTTGTGGGGCTGCTGCGGGTAAAGGAGCAACAGGTACCAATTGCTACAAAAACGGTGCACAGGCGTCAGTACCGCACCAACAGGGATTCTTTGCTCCCCATTCATAAATTAATTCGTCAACTAGAGAGCCAGGGAGTGATCAGCAAAACTCACTCGCCTTTTAACAGCCCCATATGGCCAGTGCGTAAAGCCAGTGGAGAATGCAGGCTGACGGTGGACTACCGTGGCCTGAATGAAGTCACACCCCCACTGAGTGCTGCTGTGCCGGACATGTTAGAACTCCAGTATGAACTGGAGTCAAAAGCGGCCAAATGGTATGCCACCATTGACATTGCTAATGCCTTCTTTTCCATCCCTTTGGCCAAAGAATGTAAGCCACAGTTTGCTTTCACATGGAGGGGCGTTCAGTATACCTGGAACCGTTTGCCCCAGGGGTGGAAACACAGCCCGACCATTTGCCATGGGTTGATCCAAACTGTATTGGAACAGGGCAGTGCTCCTGAGCACCTGCAGTACATTGATGACATCATTGTGTGGGGCGATACAGCAGAAGAAGTCTTCACGAAAGGAGAGCGAATGATCCAAATTCTTCTGAGTGCTGGTTTTGCTATTAAGCGAAGCAAAGTGAAAGGACCTGCCCAGGAGATTCAGTTCCTAGGTATAAAGTGGCAAGATGGCCGTCGTCACATCCCGACAGACGTGATCGACAAAATCACTGCTATGTCTCCACCCACTAGCAAAAGAGAGACACAATCTTTTCTGGGTGCAGTGGGCTTTTGGAGAATGCATGTTCCAAACTACAGCCTCATTGTAAGCCCCCTTTATTATGTGACGCGAATGAGAAATGAGTTTACATGGGGCCCTGAGCAGCAGCAGGCTTTTGAACAGATTAAACAGGAGATAGCCCGTGCTGTGGCCCTAGGGCCAGTACGAACGGGACAGGGTATAAAGAGCATCCTCTACACCGCTGCTGGAGAGAACGGTCCCACTTGGAGTTTGTGGCAAAGAGCCTCAGGAGAGACCCGAGGCCGACCCCTGGGATTCTGGAGTTGAGCCTACAGGGGGTCGGAAGAGGGCTACACTCCAACTGAGAAGGAGATCTTAGCTGCTTATGAGGGGGTTCGGGCTGCTTCTGAAGTAGTCGGTACTGAAACACAGCTCCTTCTGGCACCTCGACTGCCAGTGCTGAACTGGATGTTTAAAGGAAAGGTTCCCTCCACCCATCATGCCACTGATGCCACTTGGAGTAAGTGGACTGCACTGATTACACAACGAGCACGGATGGGGAACCTCAGCCGTCCAGGAATCCTAGAGGTCATCATGGACTGGCCTGAAGGTAAAAAGTTTGGAACACCACCAGGAGAAGAAGTATCACGTGCTAAAGAAGCCCCACCATACAATGAACTACCGGAGAATGAAAAGAAATATGCCCTGTTCACAGATGGATCGTGTCGTATTGTGGGGAAGCATCGCAGATGGAAATCTGCTGTGTGGAGCCCCACATGACAAGTTGCAGAGGCCACTGAAGGGAAAGGAGAATCAAGCCAATTTGCAGAGGTAAAGGCTGTCCAACTGGCCTTAGATGTTGCTGAACGGGAGAGGTGGCCAATGCTCTGTCTTTACACTGACTCATGGATGGTGGCAAATGCCTTATGGGGGTGGTTACAGCAGTGGGAGCAAAATAACTGGCAAAGGAGGGGTAAACCTATTTGGGCTGCTGAACTGTGGAAAGACATTGCTGCCCGAACAAAGACTATCGTTGTAAAGGTGCGTCATGTAGATGCTCATGTGCCCAAGAGTCGGGCTACTGAAGAACAGCAAAACAACCATCGGGTAGACCGAGCTGCCAGAATTGAGGTGGCTCAAATAGACCTGGACTGGCAGAACAAGGGTGAATTATTTCTAGCTCGATGGGCCCATGAGACCTCAGGTCATCAAGGGAGAGATGCAACATACAAATGGGCCAGAGACCGAGGGGTGGACTTAACTATGGATGCCATTGCACAGGTTATTCATAACTGTGAAACATGTGCCATCATCAAACAAGCCAAGAGGATGAAACCTCTCTGGGAGGAAGGGCGATGGCAAAAGTACAAATATGGGGAGGCATGGCAGGTTGATTATATCACCTTGCCACGATCTCGCAATGGCAAGCATTATGTGCTTACTATGGTGGAGGCAACCACTGGGTGGCTTGAAACATATGCAGTACCCCATGCCACCGCCCGAAACACCATACTGGGTCTCGAGAAACAAGTCCTGTGGCGACATGGCACTCCGGAAAGAATTGAGTCAGATAATGGGACTCATTTCAAAAATTCTCTTGTAAATACTTGGGCCAAAGATCATGGCATCGAGTGGATTTACCATATTCCCTATCATGCACCAGCCTCTGGTAAAATTGAACGATACAATGGATTGTTAAAAACGATGCTAAAAGCACTGGGTGGCTGAACATTTAAGCACTGGGAGAAACATCTGGCAGAAGCTACCTGGTTAGTCAATACCAGAGGATCTATCAATCGTGATGGTCCTAACCAATCCAGTTCCCTACATACCGTAGAGGGAGATAAAGTCCCTGTTGTACATGTAAAGAACATGTTAGGAAAGGCAGTTTGGGTTCTTCCAGCGTCTGGAAAGGGCAAACCTCTCCGTGGTACAGTTTTTGCCCAGGGACCAGGATCCACTTGGTGGGTAATGCAGAAGAATGGGGATGTCCAATGTGTACCACAAGGAAACTTGATGCCGGGGGAGTGCAGTTACTAATTCTATGTATATGCATATAACCATGTGTGTGTAATGCATTTTAATTTTTTTTTGTTTGTTTGTATATATGTATATATATTTTAAGCATGATGTAACGATGTAGAATAAGGGGTGGAATGTCATGGTTCTATGTTTTTGTTTTTGTTTTTTGTTTTTGGGTTTCAGTATTCCACATCAAAACATCATGTAGTGTACGGGGCATTAAAGTATCACTGCCCCAATTCCAAGTACCTATCCCTGTACATTACAGAAGTCATGGGATCTGTCCCTTCCGGGTGGGGGGGGGCGCTCTCTTGCTGCCTTGCAGTGGGTGCTGGAGGGTGCTTTCCTAGCCGTTCCAAGCTTTTCGGGTTTGAATCGGTCCCGGGAACTCTCTCTCTCTCTCATCTTGTCTGATTTATTAATCCCAATTGCAATTAAATTGTATCTATTGTGTTATCTTGTATTCCGATATTATAGTAAAATAAGTTTTCCTCCATAGATTGTTGCCGCTGCTCTTTTCCTCCCTTCCTTCCTTCCCATTTTTGTGGGACTGGGGTGGGGGGGGGAGGGCAGAGGCCTGTCGCCCCTGTCACGGACATAGATTGATCTGGTCAATTCCGTGACATTGAAAAATAATTGATCAGATTGAGGTTGGTGGATTCGGTTTCACTCTCATCAGATGACAGGTATTGGTTGCTTGTTACAACATCTTAGCATCTGATACTCCCAAGGTGGCTAAAGAGGCACTATCTCATTTCTTTTAGGATTAGCATTCAACAACAAATCTATTTTCTGTTTCAATGCAGAAGACGTAGCGCTAACCTCCTGGCAATGTTTAACAAGATACTGTAGCTAGGGCTGAATCTCTAGAAAGCAGTGGACAAAATAAAACCTTTGTGTTAATGTGATGTAACCATTGTGCCCAGAACCTTGCAAGTGTAGATCCTGTAGCCTGGGAGGAGCATTTCTGCAGTGCCAACGGTTGGCTCTCTGCTGGCATCAGGCAGGGTCTGATGGTTGCAGTATGCTCAGCCGGTGGCAGGAGGGAGGCCTTCAGAGAGTTATGGAATCATTAAGTTTAGAACGACCTCTAAGATCATCTAGTCCACCTGTAGCCTATGGCTGTGACCCACTGTAGACCACGTCCCTCGCTACCACATCTCCATGGTTTTTGAACACCTCCAGGGATGGTGACTCCAAACCCTTCCTGGGCAACATGTGCCTCACCACTTTTTCTGAGAAGAAATTTTTCCTAACATCGCAACCCGAGTCTCCCTTTGCGGCCTAAAGAGGAAGGTCTCCACTCTTAATATTCCAGTACATGAAGTGCAAGTGTTTGGGCACAAGTTTCCTTATTCTTATAAAGGAAAGCGAAGAGGAAGGGCACTGGGACACCCTTGGTCACAGATGTGTCTGATGGGAAGCATGGTCTTCTGTGCAGGTTGGAAGCATTGATGGGGCCCTGCCACCACCCCCTCACAGCTGAAAAGGGTGTTTTAGCCGCTGGCACTAAAAAAGCAGGGCTGTGCATTAGAAATATTTGTCTGACATGACGTTCCTGACCTCTGTGGCAAAGCTTTTGCCTGCAGCACCAATACGTAACAACAGAGCATCGCTGTCTGTGAGCCAGTCTTTAAAAAAGCAGAGGACGAATATTTCTCAAAAGCAGGCTCTCATTTATATGAGATATCCAGTAGACGAAATACTTTCAGGTGACCTATAACCTGCCTGTCTCTGCAAGAATCCCCTTGCTCTCCTGCCTCCTGCTCCGGAGCTCAAATGTGCATGTAACTGGAGCAGGCTGCAGGACACAAGTGTTGGAGGCTATCGGCTCTGACCCTGGTGCCGCATGGAACCTGCATGTTGGGTTGTGCGATAGCTTTGCTTACCAGCTTTCAGACGTCACCCTGCTCCAACCCAGGGAAAGTGAGCCAAGATCTCCATTATTGGGAAGAGGCTCTGATTATCCACACAACGGCAGGCACGGCTGCTTCTTGGTGTACTGTTTCAAAACAGCAAATGCTTTTTGCTGCTCTCGTGCGCAATTCATTTCAGTGATAGGAGAGCTCCACGTGCTCCTGTGATCCCTTTTCTTTGCACTGTATTCTGAGACAATAAATCAGTCAGACAGGAGGTATGTGTTTATACCACACCTGCTGTTAGACTGATACCATGACAGCATACCGCAGTGTTCATATAGCTTACCTTCTCCTTTCCCATGCAAACAAGTCCTGTCTAGTGTGCAATAAGCTGCAGTTCTGTTGCTGTTGTACCATTTGTCATGGCTCAATTATGGCATATCAAACGAGTAATGAAACTTTATCCAATTTTTAGCACCTCTCTGGTGCTCTCCTAGAGTTTTTTGTGGGTGAGTCTGCAGGGACACTAATGTGAGATGTGTCTCTGAGTAGCTTCTCCTGATGTTTTCATATTCAGGCCTCCTCACCATTCTTCAGACAAATTTCATGTTTTTGTTTTTTCCCTGCAGGTTGAACCTTTGTGAATAATGAAAGTGAGAGAAACTTGATCTGGTAAGCTAATAATTTAATAAGTTAGTTAATTTAACATGAAAGAAGCAATATGAGAATAAGATTCCCCTGTGCTGCTCCATTATTAGGTGGTCTTCTAGGGTGAATCGTGCATGCAGAAATGTTTCCCTGCAGGTTTGTGATAAGCAAAGTACCATAAGTAAAGTCTGGGCCATGCTATGGCAGCCACACGGTGACATGGAGTACATGGGCTTGGGGAGATCCTGGCTGGTGAAGGAGAGTGTAAGGTCTTCAGAAGACTGGAAGAACTTCAGAAGACTACACTGAATAAATTATTTGCAGTGCTTTATCTTCTGCAGGATCCCTAAACCTACGGTGTGGAGTGTGAGGGATGATGGCTGCAGTACTGCTTATTCTTGGAAAGCAGAGAGGGCCTCTGCAAGTCTGGTGTGTGTGGAGAAAAAGGGCTCTTGTGTAAGCAGAACCACGATAATTGGGTGGAAAAAGGCTATGAGAAAAGGAGAAAAATATTCATGGCCAGTATATGCCAATATAACCTCTTCAGCAGTTCAGATGAAAGACTCGATTTGATTAAAACTGCTTACTCCTGTTATTTAGAAATGCAGGGGCTCCATGTATACTAGGTATTGATTATCTCAGAAGGGGGCATTTCAAGGATCCTAAGGGGTATCGATGGGCCTTTGGAATAGCTGCTGTGGACACAGACAACATTAAGCAGCTGTCTGTTCTGCCTGGCCTGTCAGAAGATCCGTCTGTTGTGGGGCTGCTGCGGGTAAAGGAGCAACAGGTACCAATTGCTACAAAAACGGTGCACAGGCGTCAGTACCGCACCAACAGGGATTCTTTGCTCCCCATTCATAAATTAATTCGTCAACTAGAGAGCCAGGGAGTGATCAGCAAAACTCACTCGCCTTTTAACAGCCCCATATGGCCAGTGCGTAAAGCCAGTGGAGAATGCAGGCTGACGGTGGACTACCGTGGCCTGAATGAAGTCACACCCCCACTGAGTGCTGCTGTGCCGGACATGTTAGAACTCCAGTATGAACTGGAGTCAAAAGCGGCCAAATGGTATGCCACCATTGACATTGCTAATGCCTTCTTTTCCATCCCTTTGGCCAAAGAATGTAAGCCACAGTTTGCTTTCACATGGAGGGGCGTTCAGTATACCTGGAACCGTTTGCCCCAGGGGTGGAAACACAGCCCGACCATTTGCCATGGGTTGATCCAAACTGTATTGGAACAGGGCAGTGCTCCTGAGCACCTGCAGTACATTGATGACATCATTGTGTGGGGCGATACAGCAGAAGAAGTCTTCACGAAAGGAGAGCGAATGATCCAAATTCTTCTGAGTGCTGGTTTTGCTATTAAGCGAAGCAAAGTGAAAGGACCTGCCCAGGAGATTCAGTTCCTAGGTATAAAGTGGCAAGATGGCCGTCGTCACATCCCGACAGACGTGATCGACAAAATCACTGCTATGTCTCCACCCACTAGCAAAAGAGAGACACAATCTTTTCTGGGTGCAGTGGGCTTTTGGAGAATGCATGTTCCAAACTACAGCCTCATTGTAAGCCCCCTTTATTATGTGACGCGAATGAGAAATGAGTTTACATGGGGCCCTGAGCAGCAGCAGGCTTTTGAACAGATTAAACAGGAGATAGCCCGTGCTGTGGCCCTAGGGCCAGTACGAACGGGACAGGGTATAAAGAGCATCCTCTACACCGCTGCTGGAGAGAACGGTCCCACTTGGAGTTTGTGGCAAAGAGCCTCAGGAGAGACCCGAGGCCGACCCCTGGGATTCTGGAGTTGAGCCTACAGGGGGTCGGAAGAGGGCTACACTCCAACTGAGAAGGAGATCTTAGCTGCTTATGAGGGGGTTCGGGCTGCTTCTGAAGTAGTCGGTACTGAAACACAGCTCCTTCTGGCACCTCGACTGCCAGTGCTGAACTGGATGTTTAAAGGAAAGGTTCCCTCCACCCATCATGCCACTGATGCCACTTGGAGTAAGTGGACTGCACTGATTACACAACGAGCACGGATGGGGAACCTCAGCCGTCCAGGAATCCTAGAGGTCATCATGGACTGGCCTGAAGGTAAAAAGTTTGGAACACCACCAGGAGAAGAAGTATCACGTGCTAAAGAAGCCCCACCATACAATGAACTACCGGAGAATGAAAAGAAATATGCCCTGTTCACAGATGGATCGTGTCGTATTGTGGGGAAGCATCGCAGATGGAAATCTGCTGTGTGGAGCCCCACATGACAAGTTGCAGAGGCCACTGAAGGGAAAGGAGAATCAAGCCAATTTGCAGAGGTAAAGGCTGTCCAACTGGCCTTAGATGTTGCTGAACGGGAGAGGTGGCCAATGCTCTGTCTTTACACTGACTCATGGATGGTGGCAAATGCCTTATGGGGGTGGTTACAGCAGTGGGAGCAAAATAACTGGCAAAGGAGGGGTAAACCTATTTGGGCTGCTGAACTGTGGAAAGACATTGCTGCCCGAACAAAGACTATCGTTGTAAAGGTGCGTCATGTAGATGCTCATGTGCCCAAGAGTCGGGCTACTGAAGAACAGCAAAACAACCATCGGGTAGACCGAGCTGCCAGAATTGAGGTGGCTCAAATAGACCTGGACTGGCAGAACAAGGGTGAATTATTTCTAGCTCGATGGGCCCATGAGACCTCAGGTCATCAAGGGAGAGATGCAACATACAAATGGGCCAGAGACCGAGGGGTGGACTTAACTATGGATGCCATTGCACAGGTTATTCATAACTGTGAAACATGTGCCATCATCAAACAAGCCAAGAGGATGAAACCTCTCTGGGAGGAAGGGCGATGGCAAAAGTACAAATATGGGGAGGCATGGCAGGTTGATTATATCACCTTGCCACGATCTCGCAATGGCAAGCATTATGTGCTTACTATGGTGGAGGCAACCACTGGGTGGCTTGAAACATATGCAGTACCCCATGCCACCGCCCGAAACACCATACTGGGTCTCGAGAAACAAGTCCTGTGGCGACATGGCACTCCGGAAAGAATTGAGTCAGATAATGGGACTCATTTCAAAAATTCTCTTGTAAATACTTGGGCCAAAGATCATGGCATCGAGTGGATTTACCATATTCCCTATCATGCACCAGCCTCTGGTAAAATTGAACGATACAATGGATTGTTAAAAACGATGCTAAAAGCACTGGGTGGCTGAACATTTAAGCACTGGGAGAAACATCTGGCAGAAGCTACCTGGTTAGTCAATACCAGAGGATCTATCAATCGTGATGGTCCTAACCAATCCAGTTCCCTACATACCGTAGAGGGAGATAAAGTCCCTGTTGTACATGTAAAGAACATGTTAGGAAAGGCAGTTTGGGTTCTTCCAGCGTCTGGAAAGGGCAAACCTCTCCGTGGTACAGTTTTTGCCCAGGGACCAGGATCCACTTGGTGGGTAATGCAGAAGAATGGGGATGTCCAATGTGTACCACAAGGAAACTTGATGCCGGGGGAGTGCAGTTACTAATTCTATGTATATGCATATAACCATGTGTGTGTAATGCATTTTAATTTTTTTTTGTTTGTTTGTATATATGTATATATATTTTAAGCATGATGTAACGATGTAGAATAAGGGGTGGAATGTCATGGTTCTATGTTTTTGTTTTTGTTTTTTGTTTTTGGGTTTCAGTATTCCACATCAAAACATCATGTAGTGTACGGGGCATTAAAGTATCACTGCCCCAATTCCAAGTACCTATCCCTGTACATTACAGAAGTCATGGGATCTGTCCCTTCCGGGTGGGGGGGGGCGCTCTCTTGCTGCCTTGCAGTGGGTGCTGGAGGGTGCTTTCCTAGCCGTTCCAAGCTTTTCGGGTTTGAATCGGTCCCGGGAACTCTCTCTCTCTCTCATCTTGTCTGATTTATTAATCCCAATTGCAATTAAATTGTATCTATTGTGTTATCTTGTATTCCGATATTATAGTAAAATAAGTTTTCCTCCATAGATTGTTGCCGCTGCTCTTTTCCTCCCTTCCTTCCTTCCCATTTTTGTGGGACTGGGGTGGGGGGGGGAGGGCAGAGGCCTGTCGCCCCTGTCACGGACATAGATTGATCTGGTCAATTCCGTGACATTGAAAAATAATTGATCAGATTGAGGTTGGTGGATTCGGTTTCACTCTCATCAGATGACAGGTATTGGTTGCTTGTTACAACATCTTAGCATCTGATACTCCCAAGGTGGCTAAAGAGGCACTATCTCATTTCTTTTAGGATTAGCATTCAACAACAAATCTATTTTCTGTTTCAATGCAGAAGACGTAGCGCTAACCTCCTGGCAATGTTTAACAAGATACTGTAGCTAGGGCTGAATCTCTAGAAAGCAGTGGACAAAATAAAACCTTTGTGTTAATGTGATGTAACCATTGTGCCCAGAACCTTGCAAGTGTAGATCCTGTAGCCTGGGAGGAGCATTTCTGCAGTGCCAACGGTTGGCTCTCTGCTGGCATCAGGCAGGGTCTGATGGTTGCAGTATGCTCAGCCGGTGGCAGGAGGGAGGCCTTCAGAGAGTTATGGAATCATTAAGTTTAGAACGACCTCTAAGATCATCTAGTCCACCTGTAGCCTATGGCTGTGACCCACTGTAGACCACGTCCCTCGCTACCACATCTCCATGGTTTTTGAACACCTCCAGGGATGGTGACTCCAAACCCTTCCTGGGCAACATGTGCCTCACCACTTTTTCTGAGAAGAAATTTTTCCTAACATCGCAACCCGAGTCTCCCTTTGCGGCCTAAAGAGGAAGGTCTCCACTCTTAATATTCCAGTACATGAAGTGCAAGTGTTTGGGCACAAGTTTCCTTATTCTTATAAAGGAAAGCGAAGAGGAAGGGCACTGGGACACCCTTGGTCACAGATGTGTCTGATGGGAAGCATGGTCTTCTGTGCAGGTTGGAAGCATTGATGGGGCCCTGCCACCACCCCCTCACAGCTGAAAAGGGTGTTTTAGCCGCTGGCACTAAAAAAGCAGGGCTGTGCATTAGAAATATTTGTCTGACATGACGTTCCTGACCTCTGTGGCAAAGCTTTTGCCTGCAGCACCAATACGTAACAACAGAGCATCGCTGTCTGTGAGCCAGTCTTTAAAAAAGCAGAGGACGAATATTTCTCAAAAGCAGGCTCTCATTTATATGAGATATCCAGTAGACGAAATACTTTCAGGTGACCTATAACCTGCCTGTCTCTGCAAGAATCCCCTTGCTCTCCTGCCTCCTGCTCCGGAGCTCAAATGTGCATGTAACTGGAGCAGGCTGCAGGACACAAGTGTTGGAGGCTATCGGCTCTGACCCTGGTGCCGCATGGAACCTGCATGTTGGGTTGTGCGATAGCTTTGCTTACCAGCTTTCAGACGTCACCCTGCTCCAACCCAGGGAAAGTGAGCCAAGATCTCCATTATTGGGAAGAGGCTCTGATTATCCACACAACGGCAGGCACGGCTGCTTCTTGGTGTACTGTTTCAAAACAGCAAATGCTTTTTGCTGCTCTCGTGCGCAATTCATTTCAGTGATAGGAGAGCTCCACGTGCTCCTGTGATCCCTTTTCTTTGCACTGTATTCTGAGACAATAAATCAGTCAGACAGGAGGTATGTGTTTATACCACACCTGCTGTTAGACTGATACCATGACAGCATACCGCAGTGTTCATATAGCTTACCTTCTCCTTTCCCATGCAAACAAGTCCTGTCTAGTGTGCAATAAGCTGCAGTTCTGTTGCTGTTGTACCATTTGTCATGGCTCAATTATGGCATATCAAACGAGTAATGAAACTTTATCCAATTTTTAGCACCTCTCTGGTGCTCTCCTAGAGTTTTTTGTGGGTGAGTCTGCAGGGACACTAATGTGAGATGTGTCTCTGAGTAGCTTCTCCTGATGTTTTCATATTCAGGCCTCCTCACCATTCTTCAGACAAATTTCATGTTTTTGTTTTTTCCCTGCAGGTTGAACCTTTGTGAATAATGAAAGTGAGAGAAACTTGATCTGGTAAGCTAATAATTTAATAAGTTAGTTAATTTAACATGAAAGAAGCAATATGAGAATAAGATTCCCCTGTGCTGCTCCATTATTAGGTGGTCTTCTAGGGTGAATCGTGCATGCAGAAATGTTTCCCTGCAGGTTTGTGATAAGCAAAGTACCATAAGTAAAGTCTGGGCCATGCTATGGCAGCCACACGGTGACATGGAGTACATGGGCTTGGGGAGATCCTGGCTGGTGAAGGAGAGTGTAAGGTCTTCAGAAGACTGGAAGAACTTCAGAAGACTACACTGAATAAATTATTTGCAGTGCTTTATCTTCTGCAGGATCCCTAAACCTACGGTGTGGAGTGTGAGGGATGATGGCTGCAGTACTGCTTATTCTTGGAAAGCAGAGAGGGCCTCTGCAAGTCTGGTGTGTGTGGAGAAAAAGGGCTCTTGTGTAAGCAGAACCACGATAATTGGGTGGAAAAAGGCTATGAGAAAAGGAGAAAAATATTCATGGCCAGTATATGCCAATATAACCTCTTCAGCAGTTCAGATGAAAGACTCGATTTGATTAAAACTGCTTACTCCTGTTATTTAGAAATGCAGTTCCAATGGCTGGATGGGAATTGGAGCATACCTGCATATAAATGCAGGGGCTGAGTATCTACATATGTGCACGTGTGTCTGCACACAGAGAGAGGAATGTAAATAAAAGATATAAGGAACTACGATTGCTACCATTCTGATCTTCATTTTCATTTGATAAGTCATTTATTGCTCTGTTTTTACAGAATATTAATTTAAAACCCCACTTGCACTTAGTGACAGCTTTGGGCACAATTTGTGGATTTCAGTCTAGATATTGAGGGTCGCTTACGGTACGTCATGTTGCCTGTCTGTTATTCTAGGATTTTTGAGCCTGATGTACTCTAAGTGAGAGACTTCTGTAGCTTACTTCCAGGCATGGGATTCACTTTTATTCCTCAGCTTCAGGGGAGCGTGGCTATGCATTGGCTGCTTTTCTACAAAGCATGATTATCCCTGGTTTACGAGGAGCTGTGGTCTTACGCTGGCTCCTGATGGAACTGGAAGCCACTGGTCAGCACTGTGCTTTGTCAGCTGCATGTAGGACAGGCGGTGGAGCACTCCGTCCCCACTTGTGGGGGATGAGTGCATGAGTGCATTGCAATGCCTACATCCTCTCCTCACAGTCTTCTCTAGCAGCCAGGATTTCCCCAAGCCCACGTACTCCGTGCTGTTGTCACACTGCATAGCGGGTGCGGGCTCCTAGTGCTCCCGATTTGAATCCACAGAGATTCCCCAAATCTGCTCTGACACTAATGAGTAGGAGGAATTGGTTTTGTGCAGACGAGGATGCGTAGGTGACGCCTCTGCTCCATGAGATGAGTCAAGGCTGTGGCTCCCTTGCCTTACCCCCAGCACTCAGCATGCCACTTTACCTGAGTGCACAGAGGATATAATGGCACATCCATGAAGGCAGGTAGAAGAGTACCAAGCATGAGCTTCTAACAGGTGCTTCATTTAACTGCTTGCTGTCTTGAGCAAATTACTTGGCTCAGCATCCTATAGCTCTCTCCTTTCAAGTTTAATTTACCCTAACTGGATTTAAGTAAAGCGTCACCTCAGTAACATCATAGTTGCATTGTTCAAGTTCCCAATTGGCAAAGCAGAAGGCAACTCTACTGAAGTTGCATCCTAATAGCTTCAGCGTAAATGTATTTCAAAGGGAAATTGTTCTCCACCTAATACCCAACAGAATTCTAATTCAAACTATAATCCCTGAGTTTCACATATCTGAGAAATACAGTGAATGCCTGAAACCCAAATGTCAGCTGAGAAGCTAAAGATGAGTTTGAGTGCTCAGAATCTTAAGACCTAGGTAGCTTTGGCCTCTGCTTTTTTAGGTTTGTGTGGTTTCTTCGTTTATCTTTACCAAAGGAGCACTCAAAGCAGTGGAGTTAATATGAGCATCAGAGTATAAAAAGAGGTCGGAGGGTAAAGCAGTACAAGGTTGTACTTGTCCTCTGGTTGGACAAGTAAACTTAAAACTGAAGGATTTTGCTAAATAATGAATATATCTAACAATTTGTTGCCCATTACCTTGGTTCCAGAAACAAAAACATGCACTTCTCTACTAAATAGGATGAGGTGTTTTCTTTAACAAATGCTGTTGAAGAAAAATTTGGTGAGATGAATGCATCAAACACAGCAAGCATTCTGAAAGCATTATAGCTTATGCATAAATATACTTACATTTAGAAAATTGCTTTGTGTCAAAACCTCTGTAGAGATTTGTAGCAACTGTAACAATTTTTAAAATACTGTGTTTATTCGTTTTGGTAAATTAGTATGCACTGAACAGAAAGTACAGCTAAGCTGAGTTTGGCCACAGTTCAGGTGCATGCATTTCTCAGGGGGAGGGCAGCCCCGAGTGTTCTGATCTGGCATCCTAGACAGGTTGGTTATTTCAGGACATAAAAATGCACCAAACTAGGAATTTCCACCTGGTGTCCGTTCTGAACCAGCACCAAACATTTTGTGTTTTTACTGAAATCTCTCTACAAGGCTTTCAGAAGATTTACAAGCATTACAGCATAAAACCACTCACTCTTACTCTGCACTACAGCATTACTATCAGAGTTGCACTCTGTGCTAGTCTACAGTAAATGATAGAGTGTTCCCTATTATCACATTTCTGCATCAGTTTGTATACTGGAAGTCTCCAGTTACTTAACAGTAGACTCTCTTAAATAATTTATTGTTATTACATATATTTTCTATGATTGTAGTGCCTGGGAGCTTTAAACATGGAACTGAACCCAAAACCAGTGTGAGAGCTGCTTGTAATGTAAGATGGCACGATATGTGCACAAAGAAATAAGCTTGTGTTGGGCAGCAGAGCGGGCAGGGGTTAAGCACATCAACTGCCTGCCTTCTGTTTTCATAGGCGTCATGAAAAAGAATATACCTCGTGGTCAATGGCAGCAGGTAGATCTTAAGTAAATGAAAGCAGGTAGGCAAATAGAGCCTCCTTATAGCTGAAAGTGGGCAGTTCAGGCTTGCTGCAGTGGTTCGAGGTAAGAGGAGTAGCCAGCATGACCGATGCAGAGGTGAAGTGACATAGGCAGGAAAATTGTCTTGGTAGAGTGCTCAGGGTAGAGACCAGTGGGATGAGGCTGCACTTGGGAAGGTGTGAGTGTAGGATGTTGCAATATTCCGGATGCTATGAGTTGAGATGAAAGCTCTGTTACGTGAATGGAGATCTTGAACAGTTTCAGAGATCTTATACAAAAAGAAATGACAGATGTTAGGACATAAACTCGACCTGAGAAGTTGAAGTGAGGCTGCCTTTCCCTTGTGGGAGGAACCATTAATTTTATGTTTTTTTAGTTGGTTTTTTTTTTTTCTTTTCTAACCCCATGTTGGAACGGCATGACTACACAGCACAGCACAGGTAGTCCTGCGTAAGCATGCATGCTGGCAATGAAAGTAGCATCAAGAAAAGTGGATATTCACTGGCCAGGTGTTGAAGGACCAAATACTGAACTCCCCTGAAAGGATTCATTGGATAAATGTACTATACTGCAGGAATTAGGCTATCTTACTTAAAATCCATATATTTAACTTTTTTCCTCATGTTATACGTTTTACATTACAAATGTTTTGATGATATATTGTTTTTCCTGTTCACCTTGGCTTCTCACTCCTGTCAAAAACAAAACAAAACAAAACCTCTCGTTGCAACCTGGGTAGTACATATACTCCCCAAATAGTAACTGCAAGCTTTTTTTTCTATTAAAGAATCAGATGAGAAGTGTCACATACTCTTTACTAAGTAATACACAAACTAAAGTTATCTAATAAACTAACACTAATAAACTAATGAGATTAGCAGCCATTGGATTCTGTGCCTTCATGCATACATATTTAAATTTTAGAAGTTCAAGAAGCAAATCTAAATTAAGACCTATTTTGCTACAGGACATGGGGTTGATCTCGACTGTATTTCCAAAATTGGTATGTTTTCCTCACATAGGGAGAGGGAAGAAAGAGAGGCTTCTGATAGCAAGAGATGCTTTATGCGGTCTTCTTGTTCAATTATACTGTTTCAGAGAGCTAAACTATATCAACTACGTGCCCTACAAGGAGAGACTGAAGGATCTGGGGCTGTTTAGTCTGGAGAAAAGGAGGCTAAGGGAGACCTTATTGCTCTTTTCCAATAGTTGAAAGGTGTTTACAGCGAGAGTGGGGCTGGTCTCTTCTCACTGGTGACAGGTGACAGGATGAGGGGAAATGGTCTTGAGTTGCACCAGGGTGAGTTTAGGTTGGATATCAGGAAAAACTTCTTTACAGAAAGGGTTGTTAAGCAATGGAATAGGCTCCCCAGGGATGTGGTTGAGTCACCATCCCTGAGTGTGTTTAAAAACCATTTGGATGTGGTGCTCAGAGACATGATTTAGCAGAGGGTTGTTAGAGGTAGGGTAGTATGGTCAGATCATGGTTGGACTCAATCTTAAAGGTTTTTTTCCAACCTGCGTGATTCTATGAACATTCTACGAACAACTCCAATTGCTTGTACTCCCTAGCCCTCACTGTACATTTCTAGATGTGGCCTGGAAATGGTTGATATTTAGAAGAGTAGTGCAGGTTTAATTTGTTAGTACATTAGTACATGGGGTAATCCCTAGCCATATTGCCATCGACAAACCAGGCCATCCCTGTGCATTTCAAGAATGTGCATAAGTGGACTCTGTAAAAAGCTCTGAAGTGATTCAGCAGCCATGAAAACTGACAGAAAACTGCCTTCCTGCATCACCTAAGCCTGGTCCCAATACCAGGTGTTTCTCCCAGGTGCAGGGCATGCAGCAGTTCCTAGTCCCAGGCCAAGGCAGTGAGAAAAACTGAGCAGAAGCAGCCCACAGAAACACAGCTGGATGCATTTGTCCTCTTTCTCCCTACTCCCACAAGAGTCTTTGGAGAATGATGAATGACAATAAGAACTAGCACAACACGCTGACTAAAATCTTGGGGACGTGTAGGAAACCTTGCCTCTGTTATTAATGCTAGTGTCAAGAAATCAATAAGGATTGCATGTTTCTCCTGATAATATCCTGGATTATGTTCCTCGCTGGCAGTTTTCCATGTTAACACAATCGGTGTATGCTTGGCTATCACACCAGCAAAAAGTAGCTAAACCCTCCAGCACAGCAGAAAAACATTATTAACATATGCATTACACTGTGCCATGGGCTGTTGAGGGTTCAAAAAGCAGTAATCTTCATGTCAACTGCCACATACACACGTCAGCATGCCCCCAGAAACAAATACAAGGCTTTTTTAGTGGATGGATGCGCAGCTGGCAAATTGGAGGAAGCAAAGTCTTTCTCATTTTCTTCCCCCATGTACTTGCTACTTCAGGTCTAAAAACAAATAACAAGATGTTTGTCCGCTGGTTCTATGTAATTAGTATGACAACATTCCCAGTCAATGTAATTGCTATAGTAAGAAATTACAGAATAGGATTACGAGTTGGCACTGGTTCTTAGGTTCATCAGTTTGTGACAGTGCTGCCCACCAGCACAGCATCTGACAGAAAAGGCTAGCTCATGAGCTCACTCCTGGAGGAAAGTGCCTTATAGTTCCCACCCTGCTTGTCAGGAGGCTTTTGCAAGTCTTACAAGGCATTTAATGAATTCCCTAGTGCTTGCACATTCAATTTCCATCCTTTCTTTTTAATCTTCAGTGATTTTAGCAGCAATGTCCTGGGAATCATTTTGGTACAAAAACTCTAATAAGGAAAAAGGCAGGGTGACATTTAATTAACAAAATTAATTAGTACTAAATAGAGAAAGAGCATTCTCTGGCCATTTATGAGACAACAGCTGAGAATGGAGGAATGCTAAAGATGACAGCTGGAAATTGTGTTCAATTAAAAAGCAAAATACATTCAGAAAATATGAGAAAAAACTATTTTATACACTAAAATTTTAACTTCACACTGCTGATTTTCATCTTTTCTTGCCACTCTGACAATGTTCCTCTAGATATACAGTAACCTGTGTAGAGAATTTGAAATGGTCAATAATATCCTTGCATTTATTTTCTGGATACTTTAGAAAGAATCTGCAAGGTCCCCCTCCTCCAAGGATTTTGTAAAATGGAGTTTGATAAATGAACACAAAGTTTAATGAAAGTAACAGCTGAAAAGAATCAGTTACATCCACCATTCCTAGTAATTATACGTTGTATCATTCCTGGACCACTTTAGTTTTATGAACCAACTGAAAAGGTGTTCTTGAATGGTATTTTAAAAAAATAAAAGCAAGTGTTCTTTATGGCAGAGATTTTTTTACTATTTTTAACTCGCTGCTGTTTTACTGCTCTTAACTCTCTACAACATAAAATCAGGAATAAATCTCCCAGTTTAATCTTAGCCTGTTAGTTTTTCTTATTTCTTCTAGCTCTGATGTTTAGTATGAAGCAAGCTAAAGCCAACATATTGTAAATTAAGATAAAACCACAGGCAAACAATGACTTGAATGGAGTTATAGAAAGTGGTGATAAATGATCCTAACGTATATATTGAGCTTTTCAGAGACAAAGGCTACAAAGGAGTATATGTAGTCTCTACTCGTGCCAAATTGTTTCTTCATATATTCTGGAAAGTAGGGAAAGCAGGTTGCTCAGTTGTCCTTGAGCATTCACAGTCTTGTCTGTTTCAGGACAGACACTCATTTTCTCAGGAACCCTTTCACCTTTACAGGAAGAAATGTCCTGCCTCACTGCATCTATATCACTCAGAAAGTAGGGTCTCCAGAGGCACTCTCCTGGTAAGATACAGCTGCACACCAGCCTCTCCGTACCTCTGTTCCCAAAGACATACTTCTAATACAAGATTTTGTAACTTAAACCTCAGGTTGAAAGAAAAGTTGAAGCTTGAAAGAATTTTGAATATATTCTCCAGATTCTCTAGATACTCTATATAGAGAGAAGGCATACAGCAGCCTGTCTAAAGAAAAATCAAGAGCAAAGATATTTAAATCAGGATTATTGGATTTATAAAGCAAGGGAAAAGCCTGGTATTCCCAGGAGTTGGATATTTTAGATAGCCACATGAAATATATATGCACTATTCCCAAGTGTGAGCTCTAGCATGTTGATGACATGTGCCTTCTACAAAACAAATATAAAATGAGTTATGAAGTACTCAAGTAAATGGAGAGTAAAATACAAAAGGAAAAAAAAATAAATACATAGTTTGATGAGAACATCATTCAGGTGGATTCTTCCTGCCCTCCAGCTGGTAACGCCATTACTATTATTTATATTAAAGTACACTGAGAGGACGGAGGTTCTGACCTGCTATTTTCTGCTTTTGTAAGTTGTGTTTGCTGTCTTGCTGAATTACTCTAGCCAATAAAATCACAATGCACTTCACCACTGAATTTCTAACGTATTTTACTCATGTTTTCCACAATGAAGAAATTCTAAATGAGAATTAACAAACTTGAAAGAAACATTCTTGTCTTACTCAGGCACAGTAAGTAGTATTTGAGATAAAATACGAATTTTTATTAAGACCATTAAAAATGTCACAAAAATCTCTTCCTTTGTACTATGCTCTAGGTATGTACACACTATACCCACAGCAAATTTTGCAGTAAGTGACTAAAAACATCGTAGTTAATAAGTGATATTCCTACTTACTAAAGATACACCGGATGACTATCACTCTTCCTTTTACCATGTTATTAATTGCCTTATTAGGAATGCAAATCAATGTCCACTATGTAAAATGGAAAACACAAAAATCAATGCATGTCCTGTTATGTATGGTTTAGATTCAGATTTTTTTCCAAGTGTCGCAGGTTCAAATTAAATGTTGAATAGTAAAAAAAAACTTTAAGTGCTCACTTTAAGTCAATTATGGTTTGATTCTGTAGATTTTTTATATTTACTTTTAATGTATCAATATAAAAATACAGACCAGAATTAAAAGAGTAGTTTTGTAAAATAGACTTTAACTCTAATTAAAAACACAAAGTAAACCATTCAAAAGTAAAGCCAAAGGAAGTCAAGAGTTAGGTTGCAAAAATACATTAGGATGCCTTTTTTTTTCTCCTCATTTATTATTTCAGCCATTTCAGAGACCATGTCCAGAATTCTAAAGCTGCTTTCTTTTCTCCACTTATATATCAGGATCAAAGTCACTCTTATGTCCAGTTACATGCTTACAGTTGCTGAAAAACTGCTTTTATTTCTCTTATGTAGTCCCTGGGACTTTTTGCAGTTGCAAGTGGTATGTTGTAAGTTCTTTTCATTTTCTTTGATACAGTTTTTTATCACTAGAAGTCACCTGGGATTAGAACCCCTTTCAGATCACCCATAATCAAAGAGGAAATGATGTTAAAATTCAGTATTTCAGACCGTCAGCTTTCAGCTAACTAATTGGTTACAGAGGTCATCTCCTGCTACAGCATGCAGGTTTATCACTGCAGTCATCAAAAAGGCAGCCTCTGGTAGTTCCATTTATTTCACTAACAAAATACAGAAGAATCATTAAAAATAAAAAAAATAAAAAAATCAGTGATTTCCATCTTTACCAAGTGTGAGGTTTTATAATTTCAAGTTCTGTAGAATTTTCCGTTGGGTTATTTTATTATTTATGTTCTGTGATTTTTGTAAGAGCTGAAAGAAGTGCCAAAATAGTGCACATTTTCTTATGGTGTCCACTGAATATACAGAGAAGTCAGTAAGCTTTCATATAATGTTTAAATAAAGCATTCCAGTGTTGTGTCTGTAGAGTACCAAAAGGACAGAGGCTCTCACATGTGAGAGCTGAAACCCTGTAAAATGGATCAAATCAAAGATATCTAATCAGCTACATTTAATTTCTTAAAGATAATACTGGAACAGAGCCTTATCTTCTTTGTGCAATCTCCCCAAGCACAACTTCTGGATTTCAGTAGAAATATATTTCTTTTTCTTAGCTAGCTTTAAAGAGAATTTTACTTTGAGTGTTTTATCAAGTGTATAGCATACACCTCCTTCCATTTTGTCAAATCAATGTCCTTGAATTTTTGTATAAGCTTTGCTGAAAATCAATTGCTAAGCAAATTGCACATAAATCTATAAATTATAAAAGTGTGTACGTGTGTTTTGCATGTATGTACTTATTTTATACTTAAATACGATAGACAGCTCTTAAACCTTAACAATACCTAATTTGTGAGCTAAACATGTTATGACTTGAACAGAAGTTGATGTAGAAGAGTGAGTATCATGCCCCACATCCTTTTTAATCTCACTTTCCCACTGCTAATTTGGGTGGTGTTAAAGAGAGAAACTGGGAAAAGGCCAGAAGAGAAAAAAAAGAAATTATTAAGTCTCTGTGTATTATACGATCATTTATGGCAGAAAATCATGAAGGATGTCTGCACCAGAAATATGGAATATATTCTACATATACAATGCCTGAGCTTTATCTATAGCAGTATCATCTAACAACTTATGAAGCATAGATTTTAACCAAGGTTTTCTGAATATAAACATTTCACTGTTTTTGTTGTTGTTGTTGTTGTTGTTGTTTTTTAAATTATATTAGGTTAATAAAATTATCAGTATCACAGTCAAAAGAGCAAACTCAGTGGCAGATCTTGGTGGATATTTTATGAAGACCTGAATAAAGGATCAATCACCAAATCCAGCAGGAATGAAAATAGATAACTGCTCTTTACTGAATAGTTAAACAAAAGTACATCTACTATTTAAACATGACTAGCAGCCTTCACATGAACATGGGAGCTGTTTTTCTCACACTTGAGAATTGACAGCAGCTGTTCCTTTGGATCATTTTTTTGGAGATGACAGCTGGATTGCATCTTCCTCCCTTTCTCCTTCATCCCTTCATGTACCATTTTCATTTCCCTTTTACTTACTTTTCTGATAGCTGAGTGCATACTGATGTAATGCCTACTTCACATATTAGTTTTTCAGTAGAAGAAAAGCTGTTGTACATTACTGTTTATTTTACTAGAGTAGTCTGTAACCACAGACTATTCTGTGCTCCCATTATACAAGAGTACCCTCATTGCTAGCAGAAATATATGAAGACAAAAAAATTTTAATTCCATTGAGATTGGAAGAAATTCCACTGGGAACTATACTGCACATAGGGACCAACCAGATTTTCAAAGGCTTTACATTAGCACAGCTCCATTCACTTCAGTAGAGTCACTCTGGACTCCCAACTGCAAGAGGAAAACTATCTCACTTCTTTATAATCTCAGTTCCAAAAAATTAGCATTCAGGCTATATGTATAAGCTGTTGAACGTACTGCAACACAACCCTTTTATTTCATGGACTATAAAGCATATGAAATACAGGCATCCACAAGCTATGAAGCAAAAGCTCATAAAAATGCCACGAAATACATAATTATCCAGTAGGATGAGTCTTCAAACTATGCCTGGAAGGAACTGAACTGGTGTATTTAGTTGAAAAGCCGAAGTCTTCACAGATCATACCAATAGTAGGCAAAAATGGAGAGGTACATGAAATTCAAAATGAGCAGATCTCTCTGAATTTAATGAAGCAAATACACTCAAATAATTCCATGCAACTGTCTAAGAGAAAAATAGCTATCTTGAAACTTTCTGCTGGGTGCCAATAATTCCATAAACAATGTATTTAATTAAGGAAAATTACCGTAACAAACGTCCAATAATTGGTAGTTGTCACTTCTAGCAAACCATGATTTCTTCCCTAGTGCCAACCACAAATATTACTTGAAGGATTCAAGTACACTGAACAATGAACGGTAAGATGATTTCCTTTTGTGATGGAAATTAGATTTATTATCATGCTGTTTTCCAAGAGCAAAAGATACTTACTAAACTTTAATCTCTGCACACCACCAAGACCTCTGGTTTTAGTGGTTTTTTTTATTACTTTCCAGATTGGAAAAAGCTAGTGAAGAACTATTTGAGTGATTTCAACCCCCAAAACAATTTCTGCCTCTCTTCTCTTTTACTCACTTACATACTCTCCATCTGTCCTGTCAACTGAATAGATCTCAAAGACACAATTGTGTAGAACTGTCAGAATCTATCTTTGCATTATTACCTATTTCTAACTTCCACTTTAAAATAAGTACCAGACAAACTTCTCTGACGCTGCATTATTCTGTTAACATTTCCCTTTATATCTCACACCAAAGAAAACTCTGGTTCAACTGGAAGTAGCGTATCAATGTTTCATAGAACTTTTACGTAAAGTTTTCATGTTTCCTTCATAGTTTCAGAGCTGATCCTGCAGGCTCATCTAATTACAGACATATAAAGCACAATTGATAAAAGCTCCATAATACCTGATTGCATTTGACTGACAGAAACCAAAAGACTTTTCAACCTTTAACAAATGATGTGATTTCTACAGCTGAGTAGCAGGTATTCAGTTTCCTGTTTTCTTTTATTATAGCAACGAGTAAGCCAGAATATCTGTATGGAGCAGAAAGTTCACAGTTACCTTTGAGTGTAATACAGTGAAAACTTACTGTAAGAAATAAGTTCTAGCAAGAGAGGATAAAGTTTACTCACATGAGATGTCCCATGAGAAAATTTAATATTACTGAAATTAATAACTCAAAGAGTATAGTCCATTATAAAATGTGAAGTTTTCTATGTACGTATACCTTATAAATAAATACAGAATTCCCCATCTGTCCAAGTCCTTGTACAGCTTGTCTCTAATGCATGAGTCTTATGCGTAAAAAATAATTTTAACTAGATTGTTTTTCTTACAAATATTCTCACCTGCATGTTGTACTAGAGTCTTTCAACTCCAGAAATGACGTACTAAAGCAAGTGCTTAATATGGCCAAGTACCTGCCTTGTTGTCTTACCTCCAGATTTTTATTGTACTGTCAGTGGCACTGCTAGTTGTTAGAGAAATATGGTTTTGATAGTAGAGAAGATAATAGGAAGAAAGAAAGACTGATCTAAAATCCACTGAAACCAGAAAAAACAAAAACAACAACAACAACAACAAAAAAAAAAAAAACCAAATTTACAGTTCTAATTAATCTAGACCGGATAGAACAGGAATTCAAAACACAGCCAATATTACATGTAACTCACCCTGCCAATGCCTGACACTGAATTTCATTCAGTGAGACAGCTAAAACCTGAACCGTATTCATTTTTGAGGAACGTACACGCATGACCACATATGTACATTGGCACAGCCAATCTCAGTCTAAGTGTCCTCCCTTCAAAAGAAAGTGCATGCATCTTCTGGATTAACTGCAATCACAGATGCAAAATAAAATAACCCGGCACATCATGTCGCTCCAATTCCTGTCCAATGGAGCATAATCGGATTTGCAGTATTTTAAACTACATCCTGATTGGATTACTAATGAAGGCTGGCAATTCTGAGGAGTTTACCAGTTGCTGACAGTTTCTGTGAAGCAGCTGGGCAACTACTTTTAAATTGAGAAAGACTGTAAAATATATTTACAGCTAAATGCCTTTCTTCAAAGATGGGCCAGATGGTCCCATAGAAATTGGAAAATGAAGGAAGCATTAATGAATCATCCAAGAAACCAGAAATCTTTCAGTGGGTGGTTCAGTCCATTAAAAAGAAAAATCACCCCAAACCCAACACCACCCAACTCTTCATAAAGTGCTGTTTTGCTTACTGTAATTTAAATGCACTTATAGGCATATTGTATTTCTAAATAATCAAAGTGATGCGTAATTTTATAATACATGAAGTTTGCTTTTGTCACGTTAATAGCATATTCCATTACCAGATGAGATTCAAAGCTGAATGTATTCTATGAAAAGTCTGAACCAGAACCTTTTAGCATATGCACAGCAATCCTTAGTGACAGGGAATTCTGAAAGCAAGAGAGATATTCAAATAAAGAAACTTTTCTGGGAAGAGTTCTGCGCTCACTGGAAACTCTCTTAGATGGTAACTAACACTTGTGAGTTGCCAGTAAGATGAAAGCAAAAGAAGACTCAAACTCACACTCAATTGAATGTGCAGGGGAAATGTCTCATGTTTATGTGTACATACCAAGCTGTAACGCACATCTGATTTCTTAAGGGATCATATTCTACAGACAGTTTTCAAGAATTTATCCTTCTGACAGCAAAGCGAAATCACCATTGGCTACTACACAGCTAATAAGATTTTGTTAACTTCTCTTACAAATTTTACAGCCTATCTTTTTTCTTCTTCAGGGCAAAATATAATTCTTCTGTCAATTTGTTACACTGCCATTTAACTATCTTGAAAAAAGAAATATCACCATTGAATTGGGTATGAGTTGCACAACTTTCACAGAATAAGCTAATGAAATGCACAATTAGCCTTGACATTACCGAAGCGCTTGATGCTTTCCTAAGTTAAGCATTAATGATCAAGCTCTCTCCTGTTATTAAATGTAGTAAAAACAAACAAACCATTCCTATCCCTGCAGATTACAGGATGAAAGGGTACCACTTCAAAAATTTTAAATGGAGGCTGTGCTGTTTAAATGACGTGATTTTTCACACCTGTTTGAGTTACAGATAGATTAAACTTGAAGTATTGAAAAGAGATTGATCTTTTGCTTTATATGTATGGGAAAAGGTTGCAGCAGTGTTTCATTTGTACAGTGTTTCGATTTGCAGCTTCTGATTATGCGTCAAATGAGTTTCTGAGCTGAATATAGCCTTTAGGTCACTGCTGACACTACTCTTTCCTGATACCTGTGCAAGAAGGATTGTTCAGTCCTACTTAGTTCTGACAGAAGAGTTCTAACAATTGATGTTAATATTTCCATCAGTACATATCTGGAAAACATGTGCTTTGTTGCATTGTTATGACTGTTACTACCATCTACAACTGAAATAGTTCAATGTTGATTTGAAATAACCATAAACTCACTGCTTGTCTATTGTCCCTTACACTGGCAGCTGCTAGGTGCCAAAGGGAAATACTATTTTTTAAATGTGTTTTACATCAACCAGTTAATTATAAGGGCAAAATAAGACCTGAATACCATATTAACTTTGCTATTTTTATTCAAACTATAGATAAGTGCTTTGGAATGTGTGCTGCATGTTCTTACTAGAAGACACATCACAGAATCATAGAATCGCTAAGGTAGGAAAAGATCTCTAAGATCATTCAGTCCAACCATCCACCTACCACCAATGTCTCCCACTAACCATGTCCTTCAGTACAACATCTCTGCATTTCTTGAACATCTCCAGGGAGGGTGACTCCACCCCCTCCCTAGGCAGCTCACTTCAGTGCCTGACCACTCTCAGAGAAGAAGTATTTCCTAATATCCAACATTTTTCACTCTTGTTTGGGTATTTAATGTTTTGGTACATAAGTTATCTCTCATAGACTCTGTATTTTTATTTTTTAATTTTAGCTCAGTAACAGCATTTACTGAAGGTACTATTCATTAAATATAGTGTCTTCTTCAATAATGCTAAAGAAACTAATATTAATCAGTTGATACTGTTACAGCTAAAGAAAAGGAAAAAGACAATAGCTGAAAAAAGCAATAGCTGAGATTCCCTAGAAACTCAGTTGATGAGAAATTTTATTTTCAGACTGTTGAATTGAAAAATGGAACTTTGCTAATGATGAAATTTTTTTTTGCAGGATTGACAGGAACCACATGATGGATATCTCAGGAGGAGGAGATTGCAAAAGTTCTTTATCAATAAGGCAAGCTTAACCCGTAGTCAATATTCTGCTTGCATTGATTCTATCTGTATTATGGAAAACCAAAATTCACAGTCCATATTTCGAACACTTTCTGAAATGACTTAGCCTTGGAATATTTTCAAGATTATTTTCATTATATTCATTTTTTTCTCCAAGTTGTTTATGTTTTTCTTTCTCTCGAGTTGCCAGCCATCATCTCGAGAGTCTAGATTTGCTACTTGAAATATGCAGCATATGAAATGTGAAAACGGTGTGTCATATTGCATCCTAATTAGAAATGGTGAGTTCTGAAGAAAAACATCCTATGCACAATCATTTATTTCAGTTTTGAAATTAACTTAGACTGATTGTACCCTTTGTGCTCCCTTTCCATTAATATTCCAGCAAATGAATTTACTAGCAGGCATAAGCGCATAAACAGCTAAGTTTAAATGAACATTGCTGAGACTTACACCAAGCAAAATTAAAACTTAAGATGACAGCATCTGATTTTTTTCACCTGATCACAGGTCCAGAGCATCATGGTACAGCCTTTGTGCCTGCAGGTGATACCCAAGCTGTCAAAAAGCGAGCTCTCCCCTGAGGTCAGGCTGAGCTGCTGCCAGGGCTGGGACGGCAACATTGATTTCAGTGCCTTTAGGGCTTAAATTCTTCTCACTTCAGGGAATCTCAGAGGACACAGAACAACTTTGTACCTATATTTTATCTGGAGAGTGATTATCCTAAGACATTAAATGAGTGTTATATTTAAGTGAACCACACAGAAGTCTGTCTCATGTCCATCATTCTTATAGGCGATGGTGGGCAAAGGGACTGCTCGGCACCTCTGCGACTTCGGGAAGTTAAAGATGTTTATGCAGCATTTATTGAGTTAGGAGAACAAAGAGCTCCACAGAACATGCAGCCTAAAGTTTCTTTCTACGGGTGAGAAGAGGCATTACTCTGAAGAGGGTCTAGATTTTAATTGGGGGGCAACAGCAGCCTAAAGCCTGCTAGCTCACCTGGGAGGATGCCCCTCAGGCAACACAGACAAGAAGCTGACCTTGCCTGGGTTAGTGCTGCCCTGGGCTGGCATTGTTTTTCTTTTTTCTTTTTATTTTTTCCTTCTTTCCTTGCTTTCACCCTTTTAAATTAATGCTTAGCTCCTAGTGCTGTACACCATGTTTTGCAAAATAAGGTAAACAAACTGTTTCTGCGCCTTAAAATGCAGAATGAATGTAGCTTCCATTTAGGTCAAATGGAGCTTTACCCTCAATGACCTGAGAAAATTAGATCTGATGAAATCCTGCCTAACTTATTTTTTATAAATTAAGAATGAAACACAAATATATAATTAGTTGATACATGTTAAGGTATATAATTCAAATGAGAATGGCATACTTGTGGGAGCCAATGACAAGTGTAGTCATTCACATTTCAATAAAAATATATTTATTGCCTGTAATTAGCTCACTTAATCACTGTTGGATACATTAAAATTGTCCTTTATTTTAAAGCAAGTTATTATTCATTGAAATTCAAAGGGAATTGAGCAGCAAACAGTATCTAGTGTGATTTGCCTCATAATTAATACACTTATTCATTGTGAAATACAGTTATATTGGCCATTATTTTTAACTAAAGCATAATATTCTGAATTTTAAAGGCATTGGGCTATTACCCAGAACAAAATATTTCTAGTGGATAGAAGTGACATTTAACATTGGTGGTATAAGTACCTGCCCTGGGTAAATAAGGAAAATAATTTTTGAACAAAGTACACATTTATATGAGAGCAGGAAATCATAAATACATTTTATACCCAACAATCCTCAAAATATTCTCACTGCACTTAGGTAAAGGGTATGGATGCATAA
The DNA here is from genome assembly GCF_023343835.1 of Lagopus muta. Taxonomy (NCBI): domain Eukaryota; kingdom Metazoa; phylum Chordata; class Aves; order Galliformes; family Phasianidae; genus Lagopus; species Lagopus muta. The sequence goes on from NC_064471.1 coordinate 5,808,161, forward strand.
AGAAAATTCATCTCAACAAGATGCTTTTAGGCACAGTGAAATCTTGCCTCTTCTCTTAACCCAATGCTTGCCCTCCTTTCCCCAGTGGAGTTTCTGTTTTGTAATACCACTGCAAAACACTTCTGAGCTTATGCCCTATGTTGTTATTGCTTTACTTCTAGTTTGCTTGCCCATTATTCTTTTGTTTGTTTGCTTTCCTTTCCTCTCCTGTTTCTGCCTCATATATTCTTCTAGACTCAACTACCTTCTCCTTCACTTTCCCTCCTAGTTTAATCTCTCCTCACTTCCACGCTCTCCTCTGCAAGGTTGACCATTGGCCCTGCTTCCTGCTCACAGCCCCTACCTTCTGATCTCACACACTCACGAATGGAGCTGGACAGCCCAGCAGTGACAGGTCTCAGCCACTGCAATGCCACCTGCGTGATGGGAACTGCAAGTCCTTTGGCTCCCAGACCGGTGCCTTTTTCTCCCTTACCACTAAGACCTGGCTTTCTTCTAATCCCTTCCTAAACACAGAGCCCTGGTGCTAGAGGAGCTGGCTGGAGGTCAGGAATCCTCCTGGCAGTACAGCCCAACTCTGCTAGCCCCAGGATTGCTGCTGCCACCAGCCTGACCTTTGGGGAATGTGGACTCACCAGGCAGAGACCTGTCCCTTCCACCTCGCAGCATTAAACCTGTGAGAGTCTGCATTGCCTGGGGAGCATTCTGCAAGGATTTTCTGGTGATTCACAAAATGGAAGTAAGCTGAAGAGCCATTGCCTAGAGAATATAATATATACAAGTATTGTCACTTACAGTATTTAGGAAAGAAACGTTCTTGCATGCAGCACCTTAATGAGGTTGACACTTGTGCAGTGAAGCAGAACACACAGTAGTGAGAGGATTACTACCATTGCAGTCTATCCCAGACACTTTCCCATACTTTCTGGAATGAAAAGATCACTAAATCTGCAACTTTCATATCTTCTGAGATGAAAGAATCTCAGCTGGCTTGCCCACTCTCACACTGATTAAAAACTAATGTGCTTCTAATGCGTTCTCTGGTCACAACAGCATTGTTTGAATAATTTACTCCACCTTTACAGCACAGATAGAGATACAGCCTCAAAGAAATTGATTTCTTTAATACATAAAAACAATATAAATAGTATTATTAAAATTCTGAAGGCGAGGCAGTTTTCAGAATAAAGAATGCTCTGTTATAGCATTTTTTCATAAGGCTGTCTCTCACATTTACCCCAGGTCCATGGGTTTTTGTTGCTCATCTGCCACAGAGATGTCAGGGCAGCTCTCCACAGGAAGGTGACACTACCGAAGATATTTAACACCCCAAACTCATCTAAAAGGAAGGACAGAAGGCTTTGTTTCACTACCTTGGGTCCTACTAACATAGGGCAGTTAAAGGAAAAATGTACAGCTGTTGTCCAGCAGCTATTCTACAGAGAACAAAGGACTACTGAGCTGTTGATCCAGCGCTGTTGAGGGAATCAACTTCACAAAACACCTGAGGGCCCAGAAGAGCTTCCCACTGCAGTGAGTAATACATCATCAGCCTTTTTTATCTGTATCTGACTACCTGGACAAGGTAAGCTCAGCAAGGCAAAGCCCATTGCTCCCCTAGATGAGCAGGGAAAGCTGTACTGCTGCTTATTTGGGTCTGCTGGCTACCAGCACAGGTATTTTTAATCTGCAATTTATTTCTGTCTGTCAAAGGTGAAAAGCATTAAGCAGTTAATTATTTGAAGTGATCTAAGAAACAGATGGAAGCCAGAGACACTTCAAAAAGTAGCCGATTATTATTAATTCATGTGGTATTCATTAGTGTGTCATTAATGATGCTGCTTTCATTTGATATAGAATGCAATATTACTGGAATTTCTCAGTAATTTAAAGTCAGTTTAAGAGTATTTATTGAAGTCTGAGAATAGTGCAGATGATTTTAAGCCAACAATTAACACCCGATGCTATGTCAGGGGTGTCTCATGCTTCTGTACCCTTCCTCAGTGCACACCAACAAAAGATGATTCTAGCCAGGATCTGACAAATTATCTCCCTCCGTACCCCAGCAGTACTACTAAATATTATATTGCTCACCAAACTGTTGGTCTATAAAGATTATATCAGGAAACACCTTTCTATTTCAGTCCATAAAACTTGTGGATGCTGATATCTAACTCGTCAAAAAATTCCCTGGGTAAGCAAGTGATGATCCCAAGGAGATCCTTTGGATGCAGGTGTCTACAATAAAGGACCTATTAGACTACTGCACTGTGCAGTGTCATTACTGAGTTCACACCTGAGACTTTTGTGAGATTTTTATACACCCTTTACATGTTGAAGCCATTTTAACAATTCACTCCTTCACAGTCCCACAGACAGTTGTTTACTGCACGAATTACAAGGGATGCTTCAAAAGTACTGCCTCCTTTTTAATTATGTTTGCCCACAACATCAGAATCAGATCTTTGGTTATATGGCAGTGGACGTTGAACCTGTGACATGTAGTGTTATGGAACTGAGAAACAGTGTTATTGTCCTCATTGTACCTTGTAGTTTCTATGGAAATAAATAAGAGGCATTACTATTGGAGCAAACTATATACATTCCCATCAATATTTTCTGCTTAAGAAGTTGAAGTTCAGAAACTCAGTAACAGCATCCAGATTTTTGAATCTAAAGGGAGCACATATTACAGTTCCCAGAAGAGCCTTAAAAATTACAGAAATGAAGCTTTTCTTTAAACAAAGGAGTTCTGCAGACAATTTCCTACTCTCTGGTCTGATGCTGTGAGATACGCCATATCTAAACCCAAGTATCATTTTAGAGCTTGCACTATCTCCTGGAATCAGGTTATTGCTGATTTTTCTAAGCAGGCAATTATCTGCAAAAAACACCCATGTCTTTGGAGACTGATTGTTGTCCGCAGGTCTTCTGGGACCACTTGACTCTCCAGCAAATCTTTCAGATATTTCCATCTTTGAACAAAAGCTGTGGACTTTGCCCAGCTTGTCATTTTAAACTCTCAATACCTCAGGTTAGCTACTGAAGAGAATATCGGGCACTGATGCAATCACCATTGTTGTTTGGTCTCTCTGCCTCACAGATCAGGCTCAGTGGTGCCTCAATGACTGATTATAAGGGAAAAAGATAGATAAAGAGCTCCTGCATGACAGAAGGACCTACTATTACACATTGCATTTCTCTGTGTGAGCTTGAGGATGTATATAATAACATGCAGACCAGTTCAAGCAAATCAGCCGCTACAAACCAGAAGACAGATTCACTTGCATTGATTTAATACGGAAATATTAAAATCAACTAAAATAAACTCCATCCACATAGCACAAACAAGGTAAACAAGTAATGATAACATCTGATCTGGAGACAGTCCGCAGAACCATAAAACAACCATAGAATCATTAAGGATGAGAAAGACTTTGAACACCATTTAGTCCAACTGTCAGCCCATCCCCACTAATTATGTTTCTCAGTGCCACATCTCCAAGTTTCTTGAACACCTCCAGGGATGGTGACTCCGTCACCTCCCTGGGCAGCCTGTTCCAATGCATTACCAGTCTTTCTGAAAATAAATAATTAAATAAAAATCCTGATATCCTATATTAGTCTACTGGTAGTGTTGGAGAGGACAAATTCTCACTGCCTGTTTCTCTAGGTTGAGGAGCTAAAGATACAAGTGTGCCAGCTGTTCCTACTGAGCAAGGGTTCAATGAATGTGCACCCTCTGAGTGACTCCAGACAAGAGCAGAAACTAGGAGCAGCCAGGCACTTTGGGACTTCTCCCACCCTGTCCCCCCTACAGCCACATATGCTGCCTGCGCACACAGAGAACAGGTAGCTCTGGAAAAGCTGCCACTCTGTAAGCTTTGAGGCAGTTCATAATTCTGCCATTTATTCAATGTATGAGTACTTCACTTTCCCTGGGAAAGCAACAAACTGAATTAGAAACATTAAGAGAGAGGTGCTGCACTATGGGAGACTGCTGATTTATTGAAAATAATAAGCTTCTAAATCTTCAAACAGACCCCATAATGCTCCTCTTGGACCTTGTCCTTGCCAAAGAAATCACAGAGATTTCTGCATACATCTCACAGATACTCACACTAGAATAAAATGCTCTTCACAGTCTCCCCACATTTTTCAACTGATCAAGAAGAGCAAAAGTAACCAAGTCCAGGAGACATCATTCCTGTTGCATTTCTAGTTTATCCAAAACTAGGATTCCTGGTAATTACACAAGTCCATTATATGCATATTAAAAGTGTTTAGGCACATGACAATAAGTCCTCACTTTCTGTGATCCTCATACTGAATTGATAACAACTGATTGATTACAAACAATTGATTACAAACACCATGGTTTTTTTTTTTTGTTTTTTTGTGTTTTTTTTTTTCTTTTTCTTGGTTATCCCAGATCACCAGTGGATCTGGGTGAAAATTGTCAGAAACCTTTATTTCTGGATAGCTATTTTCTGGCTACTAAAATGGCAGGATCAACAAAAGCTTTCACAAAAACTATTTCAAGCCCAAAGTGGAGTTTCTGAGCTGGGAGTAGAGGTAGACAGAGACCTACAAAGCACATAAATAAATCTGGGGAGATGAGGAAAGCTTACATTCAAATCAGACTGAACAAAAATGATTTATGGAAGTGAATTAAGCAGTTTATTTTTTTGAGTCTACTGGTAGCTTTAGGAGACAAGGGTCTTCCAGTTAAAATCTGCTGCATGAACTTGCAAATCTTAAGATCAAACATTCTTCTAGGTGTTCCAGAAAGGTTTAGAGAGAAAATACTTTTTTTCATCCCAATCATAAAGTAAAATATCTAACAGGAATATGATACGACACATGCAAAACCATCAGTACTGCTCTTATTCAAGCTTATTTTCATTTCCGTTCTCAGAGACCGCAGAGTTGCATCAATGGAAGAGTGGACCTGATACTTCTCCCAGAGATCCTCCTATTGAATTTTAACCGAGATACAAATAAACATGGGGAGTGTGGGGGGAAGTAGTGAAACGGGAACATAAACAGAAGATAGGCAGAAACTGTAATAGAGATAAGAATAGATGGTCATAGACTAAGATATTGCATAATTTAATGGCTTTCTTGAAATGCTGAATTCCTTTTGGGACAGATCAAGTATCTGCATAATAACTTTCTGTGATGCTGGAAGTGACAAGCACCTTAAAATATGTATAGAATATTAGAGGAATGATGAAAAAGTATGAAAAATGTAACCCTGCCGACTATGCCCCAGTGGTTTTTTTATTTATTTGAAGCAGACTGTATCTGACTGAATTCTTACTGTCTGAAGGCAAAAGGAATGGTCCCACCTTGATCGCATTTCACTTTTAGTACCACTAGATCTAGGTAGCCTAAATCTTAAGGCTTCACAAACATTTCAAATTGTACATATTACCTGTGGTACAGTTCATAAAGCACAGAAATCACTGGCAGTGTGAGAAAGTATTTCAGATTTTTTTTCTGTGACACAAATATGGTGCAGTACTTAACCAAGATTAAGGACAAAGCATGTGGTTAGGTGTTTACTAGTCAGCCTTGCTGTTCCAAATGCTTGCCTTATCTATATAAACCTTTTTTTCCTTGAAACAGTTAATAGTTTATCGTTTCCTCCTATGAATAAATCACTAGACTGCATCTATAAAATGGTATGGCACAAAATCTAACTCTCAAGCCATATGAGCACCTACAGTATTCTGTCCAACAGATAACAAAGCTTTAAAAGTTAAGGCGTCAATCAAATCTGGATCAGTCTTTCAGACACAGTTCAAGTCATGTCTCTTTCCCTTCTATTTCCTCTTAAATTGCACTGCATGGACTGCACAGAACAAGGGCACACCGTTTTGCAAGAGTTCAAAAAAAACCAAACAACTCAGTGGCACCGTCAGTGCTCTGGGAAAATGGTACAACCAAAATTGTTAAGCAGGACCTACACCTGTTGCAATCCAAAGGGATGTTACACATTTGAGTTTTGGATAACATGCTTGAGTACTGCAGAATAGAAGAACCCAAACAGTTCCACATTCTTCCCTCTCTCTCCATAAAAACTGGCAATGCTTTTCATTTCACCTCTCACTCCTCTCCACTGCACATTGCCATTCAGGATCACAGTTTGGCCTTTCATTCCCGCTGCTTTTCGTGTTTTCTTTAGGATAGTTTTTTGAGATCCTTGTGCTGACGCAAAGTTTATTACTGTGACAGAAAGCTGTCTGTAATAACAATACATACAATTTAGCCAACCTATTTAGTTCCCAAAATGGTAAGATGGAATAAAGCCCAACTTGTACCAGTTGAATAGATAAAAAATTTAGAGAAAATAATTAAAAAAAAAAAAAAAAAAAGAAAAACCTTGTAGTTTTATCTTCTGGAAGCCTTCTATCTTCCCAGGGTATTCTGGCACTTTAAGTACTCTAGGTTCATTATCATTTAATGTTGTATCACAAATTAGCATGGGGAGTGCTCAACAGGTACCTGCACAAAGAAATACTTGGGATTTTGTATCACTAAGCAAAGTCTATTTATTAGGAAATAAAATATGATCTCACGTAGCATACCGAGTACTGAAATAGACTTTACTGCGATTACATCTGGTCACCTTCAGTTTTAACACTGCATTAACAAGACAAGCAGTGATCTAAAGTCCAATTAGATGCCAAGTTATTCAACTCATTAAGTTTGAATGAAGTAGCACACTGTTCTCCTGCAAAGAGACTGCAGAGGAGTTCATGTAAAGTTAGGGAATAGCTTTTTAGTGTTGGCAGAAACGTCTGGAAATTCAAAATCATAACCTAAAGCTTCTGAAAACATCTGAAGGAACAAAATAAGCAGAAATGTGCTGCATAAGTAGATACGTAAATTCTACCTGAAGCATCTGTGCTTTCCAAGTGTGTGAAATGCTTAATAGCAGAAGCCATTAATTAAGAGACAAATGTTTACTTTACTTTCAGAAGTGCATTCCTTCCCTTGTAACCTGACAAAACACAAACTGATGTGGCAGTACACGAGAGGACTATCCTGTGGACCACATGCACTGACTTCTCCTTTCCTTCCAGCCCCCAACCTCTCCATTTCTCCTATTTCTTTGTGAAAAGTCAGGAGTAAGAATGTGATTCAGACTGTTACAGTAACAAATAACTCCAAAGCATCAGTGGAGTTGCACTGGATCACAGAGGTAAAATCAAAATCTGTTTTTGAGGTATTTGGCCTATACCATATCTTTGCTCACAACAATTACGTTGTCAGTGGGAATAATATCCCAAAGCAGAAGGGTAACAAAACTGTTCACAGGATCTCTTTGGCAACTTTCATCTGCTTTTGGCAAAGGAAGTTCTTTTAACCCGACACTTAAAGCTTTGGAAGAAAATTCTTACTTCCAAGTTTACAGGGTCACATGAACCACTTGGGATTTTTCACTTCCCAGTGTTCCTGCAGAATTATGGTGGGATGAATGCTAGTAGTGGAGCTTCCTCTAAAAAAAAACTATTGTTGGATCAATTCTAATCTTCTAAGTTCCAGACTGAACTTTATATTGCCTAAGAGGGAATACTACCTTGAAGATACTACAAATCTTCCTGCACTGAGTCTTTTAGGTTCCCATCAGTCATGCTGATAGTCTTCCTGCATGCTGTACCATTTCAGTCTTAAGAAATACTTCAAGAAAAGGCTTCCTATTTTATTATTTTATATAATGTGGACCTTAATCAACATCCAAAAAATCCAGCAAATTTGATCATGACCTACCTTTTTATCTTCTTTTTATATTCTTTTTTTCTTCTCAGTGTTTCTGAGGCTGCCCCTCCCTCTTCACAAAACAGCCCTCACGCCTCATGCCTCATGCTTCAGGTGATGGTGAGCCCAAGGTATGAGGGAGCAGATGCTAAGCCTTCACATACATGAAAGGGAATAGATCCCTGGCCCAAACAAACTAAATATCTTCAACAAGAAAAGGTTTTTGACAAAATGGCTGAGACAGAGAAAAGAGATGAAAAATCTTTCCTTTCCACTTCTGAGCTCGGAAGGTAGAGAAGAAAGGAATCACTTCTGGGGAGAAACTAGAGAGCAAACATCTCTGGGGAGCTGCTCAGTCTGCCCTCGACAAAGATGATAGCAGCAGCAAAATTAAATGTTCACCATAGGATTTGTAAGGTCTCACAGTAAGTATTAGTGGATCCTGACTTTGCTGTAATGGCTTTAGATGATTGATCTCAGTCTAAATACTTTCAGATTTATTAGAAACCAAATATTTATTAAACAAGTAAGCTAAAAACTTGTGATTTTCATCATTAGAATGACTAGGAATTTCCATGAAAACGTTTGTGGTTTAGTGTATGTCTGTCCTTAGCAGTTCTTACTGACAATAGAAATGTGTGCTAGAAATAAGCCTGCATAACACATTAGAAATTTCAGTGGTTTTAGAGAATCCTTACAGCATTTTCTGCAGCTCAATATTTCCAGAATATTTTCTATACGCAGTGAACAACAACAAAATACATGGTGCTTACCTGGCTACTATCCAACAATTAGTTCATGCATTATGGGCAAATCCTCAGCTGTTACAATAGACATGTTCCCATTCACAAAAACAGGGCAGCAAGAATTTACAACAGCTTAATGTGACCTCTGCAAACAATTCCCCTGAAAAAGAACTATTTTCATTTGTAAGAAAAGGAACTTTGCCTTTTCATAACCCAAAACTGTGTGTATAAGTAGGTTGGGGCCGCGCAGGGCTCCTCTCCCTGTCCCGCGACCGCTCTCCCGCACACCTCCGGCAGAGCTGCCCTCAGCACTCGCTCCCGTCGTGCCTCAGCTTCCGCCTCACTGCTGCCAGGACAGCAACGGCTGCCACCGAGGTCTGCCACGCCTCCAACAGCCGGCTCCCAACGACCGCTCCCACATGTGGTGGCTCAGCCAACTGCAGATTGGGAGATTGGGAGCCAGGAATGGACGCGGCTGGAGGAGAAAGGTGTTAGGGAGCAGCCAAGGCATCACAAGGCATCAAAAAGCCCTGAAAGGCATCACAAAGCCACCGCCAGGAAGCTTGGGGTTATCACAAGCAGCATCCAGGATGCTAGAGATTATTTGCTACCGTACCAAATGGGAGCTGCAGACATCCCGAAGCCAGACAAAACGGGAACAAACCTGGAGCTCTGCTTCATGCACCCTGCAGCCTCAGCGTTGCAAGCTGAGGAGCCTCACTGTTTGTTGCATTCATCCCAGTCCTCATGAATGAAGACTCCACAGGCATTCAAGGTGTTGAGTGAGCACGAGTGTGCTTTTATTATTAAAGGAAAGGACAGGAGGGCGTGAGAGGTCCAGGTAAAGGTGGGAATCGTCCTCTCTTGGATGGAAAGGTCATGGAGAGAGTGGCTCAGAGCTGTCAGATCCGCTGCACGGTGCCTGGGACTGAGGGCCTGATTCTAAGCCCCCCTCCAAGAGGCACAGCTTCTCATCGGTGATGCCGACCTGCTCCTGCACAGAGGTGCTGCTGTCGGGGCACTCGGACTGTGCTTGGGCTGGGCTGCACTGCAAAGGCGCCGGGTCACAGTCCACGCTGGTGACTGTGGTTTCTGGCAGGCTCAGGTCAGCATCTTCAGCAGAGCCGGGAGAAATGAGGGCTTCAACTTGGATGAGCTCCCTCTCTCCATCACTGTTGTTACGTGGAAGGCTGTCATGTGAACCACAGCCATTTGTGCTTCCCAAGAGCTCTCCACTGGTGGAAGCACACAGCCCAGCTTCGCTACTTGCTCCGGCTCTTCTGGGTGGACAAGGGCTCAGTTCATCTAGGAAGGATACACAGGGGTTAGTGCCAAACTTTCACAAGCTGAATTACAAAAGTGGATCTTGATCACAGGTGAACTAAAGGTGTCAGGTATGGGATGGAACGCTGGAAGTAGATACAAGCCCACTGACAGCAAGAATTCTATGTTGCTGAAAAGCAAGGCGTTGAAAGCTGGATTTGCACCCTTACCTGCCAGCACTACGATTTCTATTTCTGAGGGCTCCCTGGGACGGCGCTGTGGCTGGCGTTTGGCCCCAGACGATGGTTTTCCCAGGCTGAAGCAGGAACACCAACAGCCAGCTGGTGATTCCTTCATCCTGCTGGGTGGACTTGGTCTGGAGAGAGAAAACAGGGAATGGTGTGAGCCGTGCGTGGAGCAGAGTGAGGGAAGAGCTGCACTGAGCTCTTGCCAACAGTTGCTTGTTCCTAGCACCGCCTGGTTCCTGCTGAAACACAGCTTAGAAACTCGCTCCATTTCAAGCAGTGGAGGGATGGTTCCATTCCTACAGCTCAGCCCTGAAGTCTTGCTGGCTAAATTCCCCTCAACTGTGTCAAGCAAGATGCAGAGCACGTGAGGTCCACAGGCTCCACACACCTGTACAGGACAGTGCCTAAAGGATGGCTTTGATTGAGTTGGCAGGCATAACTGCTGGCTGAGGAATTGCACAGCCATAAAGGAACGTCAAAAGCATCTCTGACTCTGACAGCTCATCGGCCCATCTCACTGCCATGTCTAGTTTCTCGTGCCAGCAGGTCTGACCAACAGCTCTGCATAGAAGAGAACCGGAATTGGTTTCAGGCACGTGGCCCTGAAGTCCAGAAAACCCCAACGTTTCCAGGTACATCCAGCACAGGCCAGGGTAGACGTCAGCGCGGCTTTGTGCATCTCGTGACTGCCTGCCCAGCAAGGAAGGAACGGCAGCCTTGTGTGGCTAAACTCAGCCCGTCAGGCAACTGAATGTTAGTTCAATCTCACAGTCCAAAGTGGAGTGGAGATTCACTGCAACACTTCAGGCACCATTCATTAAATCTAGTTTCCACAAGTTTAGGCACTAGAAATAGTGGGGACAGAACAAACACAAGCCACCCAAACAGTGATGATAGCTGCTGGAAAACAAAGTCCTCTTTACCTTTCAGATGGAAAGTCGATGACTGTGTGGAATTTCCCCCGTACAGCCGCGGGGCCTTCTTCCACCTCTATGTCCCTGCTCTCAGTCACAACCACAGGAGAGCTGCTGTGGCCTCACCTCCGTGCCTGCGCCTCCTCCAGGCTGAGCAGCTCGGTAGCAGGAGAAGACGCCTGCACAGACTGGGGCCCTGAGAGAGAACTGTGCCCTGGAAGGGAAAACCACAGGTGAGAGCCAGGATCAGAAAGCGGCAGCACAGCCATCACAGGTCCGGGGGAGCTGCTGTGTTTTCCTCAGACTTGCTTAACCAAGCCGCTGCAAGAAGAGCAGCTCAAAATAACCATGTGCTCAGAGGCGTGTCTATGGCAAAGGATGCAGTCATAATTAAGAGCAGCTCCCTGTATCGAAACAGGCAAACAAAAACCCTAGAAAGCAGGTATGGTGAACTCAGAAAGCTTCGCTGCCACACTTTCACCAAGCTTCACCTGCTTCCAAGACATCATAGTGATGGTGACCGGACCAAGATAAAGCTAATGGAGGAAGACACTCACCTGCTCCACCTGCGAGGTCACGTCCAGATGTGGAGCAGAAGAGGACGTCTGTGTGGTCGATGATGAATTCCACCACAGACGACTGCGTCTGCAGTTCCGTGCAGGCAGCTCTCCCACTGGCGCAGGCAGACTCGCTCTGCTGTGATCTGTAGAAAAGGCAGGTTTTAGAAGTCATTCAGCCAAGATCGCTTCCCCAGGTCTGAATTACTGCAGCCCAAAGCTGTCACATTTGTTCTCTGGAGACTTCCGCAGTGGGCAATCAGTGATGCCACTGAAGAAGTTCTCCTGGCTGATCAAGGACACACCAGTCCCATCTAAACAAGAGAGCAGCAATGCTCAGCTAGAAATTGTGCCCACGTGGGGTTGGAGAACAGTCCAGGCTCCTGCTCTGCTGTCAGCCACTCACTGCAGATTTTACAGGAGAAGAGCACATGTGGTGCAGAAGGGAGGACTGCTTTATTCTACTGGAGAACAGATGTAAGAGTTCTGTTGAAACGGAAAAAGAAGTTTACCTTAAGAGGTTTGGAGCCCACGCAATCGCTAAGTTCTTCGCATGCATGTTTGTGGTGGAGCAGTGCCCAGCCAGACAGGCCAAGTGTCTCATCAGATACGCCAGGGTCCTGGGAAACAAGAGAGGCAAATGTTCAGCACCAGCCAGCATGCCGTGCTGCGACTCACAAAGCAAACCTCAATTCACACTAGTTGTTATTACTGCTACTGATGCTGAAGATGAAGTAGACCCAACTTGACCAAGCGCCACGCTGCAGCACCCAGCACCAGCACAGCACAGCCATCAGCTGCACCAAGCGTGCCCCCGTGCCCAGGAACTGACCCCACAAATTAACCCCATGCAGTGTTTCAGCACACCCAGGCATCCCGTTGCTCGCGTGAGACAAAGCCTGGAATTGCACCAATGCCCTCTGAAGTGCAGCAGGGCTGAGCTCTGCAGGCTGAGGGCAGCACTGACCTGTAGTGAGGAGCGGGCAGCTGCTGGATGACGTCCCGCATTCTGACCAGCCGCTCCTCCTCCGTAGTGGCACCAACAGCATCCTGGAAAAGGGCAGAAAGGGATTGAGACAAAATTAGGCGAGATACCTGCCGCAGGGTCAGGAACCATGGGCACAGCGCGCTGCTGGTCAGCACTGAGAAAGATTTTAGGCCTCCCCAGAGGCAACTGGCGAACATAGCGGCACGCAGCTGGTGCCACCACGGCCAAGGAGTCCAAGCACCGGGCCGGTTTACAGCCTGGTTGGGCAGCTCAGCTCCTCGCAGGGGGGCATTAATCTCTAAGTCCACTTGGCTATTAATCCCCTTCCCGTTCCAGAAATAGTTGGGGAATAGCAAAAAACAAACAAACAAACAAACAAACAACACAGGAATTCACACAAGCATTATGAATATGGAAATAACCACCTCCTGGGGCCACCAGAAGTGGCATCAGCACGATGCAGGATGTGGCAAAGACATGCGAGTAAACCCCGTGGGGCTAACAGAAGAAGGGCCTCAGAGCTGGGGCACTGCTGCAGCCATCTCCCAAGAGGCCCAGGGAAGAGGGAAAGGAAAGGCGTTGCCTTGTGCTTACCGAGAACTTGTCGTACAGCTGGTCGGTCAGCAGGGGGGTCGGGAGCTCCCTGAAGTACATTTTGCAGAGGGAGCTCGCGCTGTGAACGTCGCGGACCGTTAGCTCAGGAACCTGCTCAGACTCAAATTCCTGGCTGCAGAGAAGGACACGAAAATGGTTGAGAAAGAGGAAAGCAAGTCAAAAGCCACACCCAATGCAATCAAGAGTTGGAAGGGCTTCCTGATGTACAGGAGAACACAAACACTCGGCCACCAGCACCACGTCAGCCGTGCTGGATGGGATGTTCCCAAAGAAGACCTTTTCCTTGTGCTAAGGCATGGCCCGCAGGCCTCTGAACACCCGCAACAGGGCACGTGCCCCTGCTGGCAGCTGTGTCTGTCAGTCGCAGCACTCTTACCGCAGTCTCTGGACGTTGGACGCCACGCCGGACAGGCGGTATATCCCCTGCACCACGCCATGCTGCTCGATGAACTCGGCGCAGCTCTGGAGGACCTGGGGGACTAAAGAACACGTGCCGGTGGTTACTGGAGCTCCTCATTCAAGTCCTGGCTCAGGCTGCGCTCCCGTCACATCCCATCCACTAAGCCCAGCCAGGCTACTGCTGTGTTCTTCCTTGAAGGGGACAGCTGTCAGAGACACCTCTGCAGGAGCTGGTGAGGAAACTGGACAGAGATGTGTTCTTTGCATTCCAGAAATGCCAGGACCTAGGAATCAGCCTGGAGAAAGTAATTCCGGGGAAGCCGCAGACATTGCAAGTCCCATCACAGCTCCCACGGGAATGGAGGTGGAAAATCTCACGCCCGGAAGGAGCTGGGAAACTGATGCAGGACACTCTCTTTGGCCAAAAGGCTTCCTTTCTTTTCAGGCTACCAGGGGATTGGCTTACAGGCTTTGCTTTAAGCAAATACAAATGTGCTTGTCCCTTAGGAGCATTTACCTTGCAGCCATCACCTACTCGTTGATCTTTCAGTCTTCAACTCCCATTCCCCGTTTCTCCACTGGTATCAACCTGCCCCTTGCTAGATACCATCTCCCTTTCAGCTTTAGGTTCCCAAACAGGGAGGCTCTCAGGAATGGGCTGTCCCTTACCATCACGACCAGAGTGGAGAAGATGCTCTCCCAGGTCACGGCCGAACACCCTCTCCCTTCTCCACCTCCCGCTCTTTCCGTTGCTTTGGCCGGGCCTTCACCACGGAACGAAGGAAGGTGAGGAGCTTGCCGCGCTTCTTTGGCACTGCACAACAAAAGGAAGAAACCAGTTCATCTCAGGTTTGGCTCCGTTGGACGAGGCCGAGCACAACACATTCTACAGAGCACCTCAAAAGGGGAAGAACATGATGAGCAAGTGCGTACCAAAATGGATTTTCCCCAACCCTGGAGGAGTCCAAGGCCAGACTGGATGGGGCCCTGGGTAGCCTGGTCCAGTCCCACATTAAATGTGGAGCTTGGTTGGCAGCCCAGCTTGAGGCAGGGGGCTTGGAGCTTGATGATCCTTGAGCTCCCTTCCATGCCAAGCCATTCTACAAGGATTCTAGGATTTCCCCAACTCCAGTCATAAACACAGGAGGACCGGGCCAAATCTCTGCACGTTCTAATGGAGTTTAATGCACTCCTCTTGCTTAGCTTGCTCAACCTGGGCATTAAGGACCCTCTTGAAAAGCCACGTTCTGATCAAGCACAGAAGCACTAGCACAACCAGACCTCTATCTGTCCACCAGGGACGCTGGCTGTTCTCAGCCTCGTACTGACTTGCAGGAGAACTACCTTTGCCTTCCCTCATTCTCACTGCCTACAAACACCAGCCATACGCCCCGTGCTATGCATGAAGGATCATCAGCACAGAGGATAACGTGGGAAGGATAAGGGAGGTATTAAACATGGAACACACCCAAAAAAGACTCCATTTAGCTTCCCTGCACCATCAAATGTATCATCGTACCTGGCTTTGGCACCGAATTGATGAGAGACTCTGGGATTTTTCCATTAATGAGCTCCACACACTCACCAGGGAAAAATCCAACCTGTAACAAGAAGAAGAAGGGAGGTGCAATACTAAAGGCAGTGTTTCTCAGGCCTGAACTGTTCAAACATCACATTTTCCTCATAACGTGCCTGCCGGATGCTCCGTAAGACAATCCAACAAAAAAATGGCCTGCTTAAAATTAATAATTATTCCAAATTGGCAGGCAAATATCCATAAAACTGTGTATGGAGCGGGGAAAGGATAAGTATGCTATGCACCCCTAAATATCAAGTGTGCCTGAAGGGAAAGACTTCATACAGAAGCTATATTATAGATGGATGCAGCTAGATCTGAGTTAGCACAGCCTATGAACTTTCTGCTTGCTGACTGAGATGCAGCTGCCATCTCCAGCTCTGAGCTACCCAGCCTTCTGCAGCCAGCAGCAGCAGCAAGCACACAGAGGCTCTGTTACCCTGCCTCATCTCGGCTGACAGGCAGCGACTTCCTAAAAGACACTGACTTCACCTTCTGCATGGGTGCAAGCACAAGAGCTCAGAGACACTGAAACATGTGTCCTAGCTGCTGCATTTCCAAAGGTGCGGTTCAGTGGCCGTGACCTGATGCATGCTGTGAGGGCTCTTCTTTCTAAGTTAATTGAGGAGGCAGTTTCCTACAAAGACCAACTTTCAGCTCTGGCCTAAGCCCACAGCAAAAGGGAAAGTCCCCTGACACCAACACAGGGAAACCATTTTCCATGTGGAGCCGTGCTGTGCAGGCAGGGCAGCTCTAAACTGAGATTCCTGCCTCGACCGAAGTTGCGCTCTCACGTCTGAAGCTTGTGCCTACCTGAAAGCCATGCTTGCCTCTCCAGTGGGGGCTCAGCTCCTGAGGCGGCATATCGATGACGCACACGAGGTCTCCCACCTGCAAGAGATTGCAACGTCAATCCCAGCTTCAGCACGGCTGGGAGGAAAGCGCAGCTCAAATGACTGCATTCTTCTGCACTGCCCAATATCGTCAAGCTTGAGAGCCATTGCACCAGTGCAGCTCTTCAGGCATTTGCAGTCGTACAACTGAACTGGGAGGTAGAAGCATCACTACGTTTCACAATGTACAGAATACAGCTGTTCTGCAGGAAATGGTTCTCAAAAGCAGCAGGGGACAGAAGAGCTCCGATTAAATCGCAGACCTAAGTTAGCAGGGCTTCCTGAACAGACCTACACCACCCATACACCGGTCTGCTGTTGCTCAGACACCAGGCTACAACACTGGCCAGAATCTGTTTGATCGGAAGATTCCAGTGCCAAATAGAGCCATAGTTTAGAGATGGCTGAACTCCTCCCTGCATCCAACCCAGTGCAAGTCTAATCTGGAACTGAATCTTCCGGGCTTCACCTCACCAAACACTCTGAAGGTGTCTGAGAACATTCCTGATAGCTTCACATGTTATACTCTTCTGTACAGGACAACAAGGAACGCCCTTATCTGCTTACCTCCAAGGAGAGTTCACCCGGTGCCTGGGCAACGTATCTCTTAATAACGTGGGCAGCAGCAATAGCTGGGATATTAAGAGATGACTCCTCACGGACCAGCAGGGGCTTCCCGTTGTTCTCAGCCTGAAACAGAGAGCACAGGCCATGGTGAGGAGCTGAGGGCAAACGAGGAGGATTTCAGGCTGAGGAGCACGTCAGCAGAGAAAGCTGCAGGAAATGCACTCGGTCCTTATCATGGGCACACAAGAAGGAACGGCAAGGCTAAGAACATGCCCGCAGCAAGAAAAGAAAGCCTTTAAGGCAGCTTTTCAGTGACACTGATAGAGCCGCAAGGATTCACTCTCTCTTGAAAAGCAGGAGAGCACATCTGCAGCTCACTCTGCTGGCTCAAATCAGGGAACAAAGACCAATCAGAGCTCCGTACTCTACCTCCATCCGTGTCATGTCAGGCCCACAGCTGATCTCGCTGCACGCGACGCCCATCACAGCAGGCACGACAAGCTGGAACTGAAGAGAAACACGCTCATATTTTCTCTCTTCACACACCACAGTATTGAGAGACTACCGGAGAACTACCCTTGGCTATCCTCTGGCACAGGCAGGTGCTCTAGAAGCAACCACTCTGTTCACTCCGTTCAAATGGGACAGCCCATTAGGCAGCATTTGACCAAGCAGCTGGTGCTCTAGAAGCAACCACTCTGTTCACTCTGTTCAAATGGGACAGCCCATTAGGCAGCATTTGACCAAGCAGCTGTCCCTCTGCTAGCAGATGGGGACTGGCACAAAGCAGCAGATGCATTCGCCCAGGGCGCTCTGACAGCACAGCAGCAGGGCAGTGAGAGGAATCATTGCTGCAGGTGCATCTGCTCCCCGGCCACGGCTCCCAGCAGCCTCACCACCGGCACCTGCTGCAGCCCCGCACATCAAGGACATTTCCTTGATTGCATCTCTGCTGTGCTCCCTACAGCTGCCGCGCACACTCACACAGCCCAAGCGTGCGTGCTTGTGACCTTGGGTCACGCTCTGCAGCTCGGCACAAACTGGGCCTAGGACTCTTTGCCTAAGGGTTTGGTTTCCTTCAGACCAGCTGGTCACAGCACCACACACAGCATCCTTCTGAGGGCGGAGCTGCAGGGGAAGGGAAAAAACCCACACGGGACCAGTGTCCCATCAAAGCTGGGTGAGGCTGTGTTACCAAACATGGTGCGACACAGTGCTGGTCAACCACGTGGGGGGACAAAGCGTGGCACGTACCTGGCAGGAGATCAGAACAAGGTAGACAATTCCTTGAACTCGCAGCTGTTTCTTGTCACTTTGCTCTGCTCTTCCACGAGCGAAAGCTGCACCAAGGGAGCGGGTAGAGGAGAGAGAAGGAACAGGTCTGTGAGCTTGCACAATGTAGCAAAGATGACAAGGGAAAAACCATGGGACAAATGCCATCTTTGTGGATCGCTTGGGAATGCAGGTACTGGCTGAAAGTTACGTCTGATGGACAAGAGTAAGCAGTATGAGCTGCTAGGAGCTCCACCAGCCAGCAGTTCTCAGCAGCTCACTGCCCACCCCTGTATCTCACGCCCTGTCTCAGCTTACCTACAAGATGCTGCGCAAGACACAAGGGGTGAAAACGAAGGCACTCAGTCGCTGCACAAGGGCAACAAGCGAGCTACTCACGCAGAGCTCAAGCGCTCCAATGAAGGGACGCAGCACGCACTGCTCCTCCCCTCATTCCAGCCGCTTGTGACATCACTAAGGGCCACCAGGCTGCTCCGCCATGACAACAGGGTGGGGAGGCAAGACCATGTCACAGGACCAGAAGATTCCAACACAGCACCCAACATTCTAGAATCAGCGGGCGGTTGGAATTCTACCTCAGCCCAATCCTGCATAAGCTGCCATGCGGTTGTCATGACCACAGCGCAGGACCCAGCGCTTGCTCCTGTGCAGCCTTGTACGGCTGGCTTCAGGCCGTCCCTCTGCAGGGCCTTCCTGCCCTCAGGCAGATGGACATTGCTTCCCAACAGTGTACCTTGCAGCACAGGGCCTATGTACAATCCACACTGGACTCCTATAGATCTCTATCAAGCTATCTATACCTAGACACAGTCACCACTACCATCTTTTTTCTCAGTCTTGAGGTACACCATTCAGCTGTTTCATTGCCATCAAACAACCCCACTGACGGCACACTGCTGACACAACGTCCTTGCAAACACAGCAGCAACTCCTGGCACCGATAGCTCCGGGTACAACAAGCACAGGGCTCTGCGTTGCTTTGGATGCAGTTGCAGCATGGATCTGAGGGCTTTGTGGAAGGGGATATATTGCAAATTGCACCGACGTTTTCAGACCATTTCTCTTTCGGCATGGTCCCAGCAACTGGCATGCTGATCATCATCCTGAATATACATTTTGTCAAACTTCTACAACTAATGAAATAGTTCCTTACCAAACGCAATCTGATCACTCTTCTGGCCATATTTTGTTCCAGCTACCGCTTCCTGCGGGTGGCACGAACAGCGCTGCATCACCTATAGTTCTCTGCTGTTACAGTTCTCAAGCTGTCTGAGCAGTCCTCGTGGCCTCAAAACTCTCTCATGCCACACGTGCCACATTCTGAGGCACAGTATATATAGCGCTCTACTTCAAAACACCCTTTTTTTCTTTTTTTAATATAATGATACTAGGGATAATCATCTGGAGCTAGAGCAATATGAAAAAATTCCCTTTAGTTCAACCATAAGTCTGCCCCATGGACTCCAGAAGAGCTCTAAGAATACGCAGGGTGGACATGGATGGCAGCTACCATAACAGTAAGCAATGACAAATGAAGTTGGGAGCCATGCTGTGTCATTGCATCTGCAGGCAGGGATTTCTCCTTGGACTGAGCAGAGTGCAGATGTAGCCTGAGAAAAGAACTTGGGATCATTCAGGAAAAGGAAATGAGTTGAGTAATTAATTGAAGAAACTCACGTTCTAAAGGTACTTAGAAGGAGAGAGTATTTCCCGACAGAATGGGTTTAACTGTCTATTCCCTGTTTTGTTCGACAGGTCTACTCTATGTATGCTTAGACTGACCTGAGAGGGCATGCTTCAGCACACCCCAAAATTTCCAGTTTCCACATCGTCCAGGCAGCGCAAGTGCGGTGTACGTCTCCCTTGGCACAGACATCAAGCTTTTCTTCCTGGGCAATAAACTAATTATGACGGGGGAAGGGGACAGTACAGGCCTCACAAGAGAAGAGCCTGGGGGAACGATTTTAGAGCTGGGAGTCAGGCAAATGACTCGGCTCAAGTGCATCTATACCAATGCACGCAGCAGGAGCAACAAGCAGGAGGAACTGGAAGCCATCGTGCACCAGGCTAACTACGATCTAGCTGCTGTTACTGAAACATGGTGGGACTGCTCCCACGACTGGAGCGTTGAGATTGATGCCTATAAGCTCTGCAGAAGGGATAGACAAGGAAGGAAGCCAGAATATTCATCAATACTGAATTCATCCTGCAATTCAGGAACCTCACAAGCAACTTGAAAAAAGCGTCTTAAAAAAAAAAAAAAAAAAAGAAAAAGGAAAAAAAGGTAATCAGCATACCAGCAGCTGTTCTTCTTTAAACCATGGTTCCCAAGCATACTACAATTGGACAAGCTATAGCTTATCACATCAAAAGCCATCTAGAAGATTCAGTTATTGGTACTGGCCATGTTGGCATTCGCTCACTGTAAGCATCTGCAGGACAAGTCTATGGACCGAATGACCTTGTGCACCCATCCTTCTGTCTTAGCTGCAAGAATAATCCTCACTCCCAGCCATTTCCAGTTTTCTTTCTTACAAAAGATGAAAGATACAAATAAGCTCTTCATTCAAAAGTTACTTTATCATACAAACAACTAAATTCCAGCCTGGTTTAATCCAAAGTGCCATCTAGTTTGCATACAGAGAACTAGGGTGCATATAGGAAAGAACGCATGCACACTCCAGTTTTCAATGGCCAGAATATCATAATAAACACATAGAAAAACAGCCTTTACTCTGGAGGCTTGTATGGCTGTCATGGTTCTATGTTTTTTGTTTTTTGTTTTTGTTTTTGGGTTTCAGTATTCCACATCAAAACATCATGTAGTGTACGGGGCATTAAAGTGTCACTGCCCCAATTCCAAGTACCTATCCCTGTACATTACAGAAGTCACGGGATCTGACCCTTCCGGGTGGGGGGGGGCGCTCTCTTGCTGCCTTGCAGTGGGTGCTGGAGGGTGCTTTCCTAGCCGTTCCAAGCTTTTCAGGTTTGAATCGGTTCCGGGAACTCTCTCTCTCTCATCTTGTCTGATTTATTAATCTCAATTGCAATTAAATTGTATCTATTGTGTTATCTTGTATTCCAATATTATAGTAAAATAAGTTTTCCTACATAGATTGTTGCCGCTGTTCTTTTCCTCCCTTCCTTCCTTCCCATTTTTGTGGGACTGGGGTGGGGGGGGGGGGGGAGGGCAGAGGCCTGTCGCCCCTGTCACGGACATAGATTGATCTGGTCAAATCCGTGACAGATTTTTGGCGCCCAACGTGGGGCACGACTGCTTTTTAACTTTTTGAACGAATCTCTTTTTCTCTCTGCTCTTAGAGAGCTTCGTTAGGGAGCATTATCAGTAGTTCAGGTTTCTGTGCTGGAAAACCTGACCTTGAAAGATTAGGCGTACTGCCAGTGTTCTGGGATATTTGTAAACTTTGAGCACTACTTAGTCTGAGTAGTGCCTTTTTTCCTTTTTTTTCCCCTCCTCTTGTTAGCTTCAATTCATTAACCCTTTTTTAGCAAGCACCAGCGATGAACCCACTCGTTATCGTGGGGGTGCTGGGTAAAGGATTAAAAGCAATGGTGTTACTCACAACCTACTGGCCAATAATCCATCTCACACTTGTGTGTTTTGGAATTGCATCCGTATATAACTATCTAAGGGCACTGATGGAGACACCTATGTTTTACCTATTTGCAATGTGGTATGATTTGAACTTCGACATCTACATCCCAGAAGGAATGGCTAATTTCTCAAACAACTACATCCCAGAAGGAATGGCTAATTTCACAAACAACTACATCCCAAATGGAATAGCTAATTTTACAAACAACACGATGTTCAGACCAGTCTCCGGGTTTTCTTCTCGGTTTGTCAAACGTTTTTTGAATCCTGAATTAATAGTCATGTTGGTGTGCGTGTCATCAATTCTCCTGAATGTATTCTTTATTTGTAATAAGGGGAAGGAGTCTTCTCCAAAACTAGAGAATGATGACTGGCAGGGGATATGGAGAGGTTTAGGAAAGGTCTTAGAAGCATGGGGACCCGCAGTGTCATGGGATTTTACTCTTGAACACCTGTGGGATCCTGAGAAACTAAGCCAGTATTTGAGTCAGGGACTATGCGGCTTACATAAATCTAAGGAGGTACAACTTATTTGGGGTTTGGCTTGTGCTTACCGTGCCCTATATAATACCATTCGGGAGAGAGAGAGTTTCCGAGCTGAGGTTCAAGCCAAAGGGGAAAATCCCCAAGTCAAATCTAATCAATCACGGGAGACACCAGTAACAATACCAGTTGCTCCTGTGGAGGGCAAGAAATGGAAACGAGTGTCTTCGCGTCTTGAACGAAAAAGAGAAGAAGAGGAGGAGGAGGAGGAAGATCCAGGTGAGGGGCCCTCCTCAGAACCACCACCATCGCGAAAGGCAAAAGCGAAAACTAAGAGACATGCAGAAGAGAGTGATGAAGAGGAAGTCTCTATTACTACTCGCCGGCCTCTAAAGATGACTGAAATCCAAGGTTCAAGAAAGGAGTTCACA
The DNA here is from genome assembly GCF_023343835.1 of Lagopus muta. Taxonomy (NCBI): domain Eukaryota; kingdom Metazoa; phylum Chordata; class Aves; order Galliformes; family Phasianidae; genus Lagopus; species Lagopus muta. The sequence goes on from NC_064471.1 coordinate 5,830,517, forward strand.
CGGCGCCTGAATGAAAGTATTGTTTCCTGGTTGGTTCGCTGTTGGGACAGTGGGGCCCATAGCTTGTCTCTGGATGGTAATGAAGCTCGCCAACTAGGTGCCATTGCCAGAGATCCAGCTATTGATAGAGGAATTAGTCGATGTTCGGATGAGGCTGCCTCCCTCTGGGAGCGAGTGTTAACAGCTGTGAAGGAAAAGTATCCCTTCAAAAATAGCTTGAAGATTTCAATGAAAAAATGGGATACAGTTGAAAAGGATATCCAGTATTTGAGGGAAATAGGCGTGGTGGAAATGTTGTATGACCCTGACTTTGTTCCTAACCACCCACAACAAAACCGCGACCCTGAAAGAGTGAGGACAACGCCTGAGATATGGCAGAAAATCGTGACAACAGCGCCGGACAAATATGCCGCTACACTAACATCAGCGTGTGACAGATACCAGGAACAACAGAGAACGCCCTTAGTTTATGAATTAATTGTTACGCTCCAAAACTACGAACAATTGCTGTCCCCAATTCATTCTGCCGTTGCTGCAATATCAAGAATGACGGAGCAAGTGTCTCAACTGATTAACCGTGACAAACCTGTAGCAGTATCAGAGACGCTTGATGAAGATCAGGATAATCAAACAAGTCTAGCGAAGGATGTGAAGGAGATGAAGGAGACGATGAGACTTCTGCGAGCCCACCTAACTAAAGACGATGAACCTTCCTTCTTACGTGCACGATCAAAAATCTCAGCTGTTAGAGGCAGACACTCTCCGGCTCAAGTAAGGAATAATACACCGCGAATTACCTTATGGTATTACCTACGTGACCATGGAGAAGACATGGGGAAGTGGCACGGTCAACCTACTCCTGTACTACGAGCCCGGGTGAAAGAATTACAAGGCAGATCTACCACCAGTGCAGTTGCTCCAGTTACCACAGGTAATGAATAGAGGGGCCCTGCCCTCAGTCAGGGGGGGAAAAGGGATAATAGAGTATATTGGACTGTGTGGATTCGATGGCCTGGCACATCAGAACCACTGAAATATAAGGCCCTGGTGGACACTGGTGCACAGTGCACTCTGATGCCCTCGAGTCATGAAGGGACAGAATCAATCCATATTTCTGGAGTGACCGGGGGCTCTCAAGAATTGACTGTGTTGGAGGCTGAGATAAGCCTCACTGGTAAGGACTGGCAAAAACATCCTATTGTGACGGGCCCAGGGGCTCCATGTATACTAGGTATTGATTATCTCAGAAGGGGGCATTTCAAGGATCCTAAGGGGTATCGATGGGCTTTTGGAATAGCTGCTGTGGACACAGACAACATTAAGCAGCTGTCTGTTTTGCCTGGCCTGTCAGAAGATCCATCTGTTGTGGGGCTGCTGCGAGTAAAAGAGCAACAGGAACCAATTGCTACAAAAGTGGTGCACAGGCGTCAGTACCGCACCAACAGGGATTCTTTGCTCCCCATTCATAAGTTAATTCGTCAACTAGAGAGCCAGGGAGTGATCAGCAAAACTCACTCGCCTTTTAACAGCCCCATATGGCCAGTGCGTAAAGCCAGTGGAGAATGGAGGCTGACGGTGGACTACCGTGGCCTGAATGAAGTCACACCCCCACTGAGTGCTGCTGTGCCGGACATGTTAGAACTCCAGTATGAACTGGAGTCAATAGCGGCCAAATGGTATGCCACCATTGACATTGCTAATGCCTTCTTTTCCATCCCTTTGGCCAAAGAATGTAAGCCACAGTTTGCTTTCACATGGAGGGGCATTCAGTATACCTGGAACCGTTTGCCCCAGGGGTGGAAACACAGCCCGACCATTTGCCATGGGTTGATTCAAACTGTATTGGAACAGGGCAGCGCTCCTGAGCACCTGCAGTACATTGATGACATCATTGTGTGGGGCGATACAGCACAAGAAGTCTTCACAAAAGGAGAGCGAATGATCCAAATTCTTCTGAGTGCTGGTTTTGCTATTAAGCGAAGCAAAGTGAAAGGACCTGCCCAGGAGATTCAGTTCCTAGGTATAAAGTGGCAAGATGGCCGTCGTCACATCCCGACAGACGTGATCGAGAAAATCACTGCTATGTCTCCACCCACTAGCAAAAGAGAGACACAATCTTTTCTGGGTGCAGTGGGCTTTTGGAGAATGCATGTTCCAAACTACAGCCTCATTGTAAGCCCCCTTTATTATGTGACGCGAATGAGAAATGAGTTTACATGGGGCCCTGAGCAGCAGCAGGCTTTTGAACAGATTAAACAGGAGATAGCCCGTGCCGTGGCCCTAGGACCAGTACGAACGGGGCAGGGTATAAAGAACATCCTCTACACTGCTGCTGGACAGAACGGTCCCACTTGGAGTTTGTGGCAAACAGCCTCAGGAGAGACCCGAGGCCGACCCCTGGGATTCTGGAGTCGGGCATACAGAGGGTCTGAAGAGCACTACACTCCAACTGAAAAGGAGATCTTAGCCGCTTATGAAGGGGTTCGGGCTGCTTCCGAAGTAGTCGGTACTGAAACACAGCTCCTTCTGGCACCTCGACTGCCAGTGCTGAACTGGATGTTTAAAGGAAAGGTTCCCTCCACCCATCATGCTACTGATGCCACCTGGAGCAAGTGGATTGCACTGATTACACAACGAGCACGGATGGGGAACCTCAGCCGTCCAGGAATCCTAGAAGTCATCATGGACTGGCCTGAAGGTAAAAAGTTTGGAACACCACCAGGAGAAGAAGTATCACGTGCTAAAGAAGCCTCACCATACAATGAACTACCGGAGAATGAAAAGAAATATGCCCTGTTCACAGATGGATCGTGTCGTATTGTGGGAAAGCATCGCAGATGGAAATCTGCTGTGTGGAGCCCCACACGACGAGTTGCAGAGGCCACTGAAGGTAAAGGCGAATCGAGCCAATTTGCAGAGGTAAAGGCTGTCCAACTGGCCTTAGATGTCGCTGAACGGGAGAGGTGGCCAATGCTCTATCTTTACACTGACTCATGGATGGTAGCAAATGCCTTATGGGGGTGGTTACAGCAGTGGGAGCAAAATAACTGGCAAAGAAGGGGTAAACCTATTTGGGCTGCTGAACTGTGGAAAGACATTGCTGCCCGAACAAAGACTATGGTTGTAAAGGTGCGCCATGTAGATGCTCATGTGCCCAAGAGTCGGGCTACTGAAGAACAGCAAAATAACCATCAGGTAGATCGAGCTGCCAGAATTGAGGTGGCTCAAATAGACCTGGACTGGCAGAACAAGGGTGAATTATTTCTGGCTCGATGGGCCCATGAGACCTCAGGTCATCAAGGGAGAGATGCAACATACAAATGGGCTAGAGACCGAGGGGTGGACTTAACTATGGATGCCATTGCACAGGTTATTCATAACTGTGAAACATGTGCCATCATCAAACAAGCCAAGAAGATGAAACCCCTGTGGGAGGAAGGGCGATGGCAAAAGTACAAATATGGGGAGGCATGGCAGGTTGATTATATCACCTTGCCACGATCTCGCAATGGCAAGCATTATGTGCTTACTATGGTGGAGGCAACCACTGGGTGGCTTGAAACATATGCAGTACCCCATGCTACCGCCCGAAACACCATACTGGGTCTCGAGAAACAAGTCCTGTGGCGACATGGCACCCCAGAAAGGATTGAGTCAGATAATGGGACTCATTTCAAAAATTCTCTTGTAAATACTTGGGCCAAAGATCATGGCATCGAGTGGATTTACCATATTCCCTATCATGCTCCAGCCTCTGGTAAAATTGAACGATACAATGGATTGTTAAAAACGATGCTAAAAGCACTGGGTGGCGGAACATTTAAGCACTGGGAGAAGCATTTGGCAGAAGCCACCTGGTTAGTCAATACCAGAGGATCTATTAATCGTGATGGTCCTAATCAATCCAGTTCCCTACATACCGTAGAGGGAGATAAAGTCCCTGTTGTACATGTAAAGAACATGTTAGGAAAGGCAGTTTGGGTTCTTCCAGCTTCTGGAAAGGGCAAACCTCTCTGTGGTACAGTTTTTGCCCAGGGACCAGGATCCACTTGGTGGGTAATGCAGAAGAATGGGGATGTCCAGTGTGTACCACAAGGAAACTTGATGCCGGGGGAGTGCAGTTACTAATTCTATGTATATGTATATAGCCATGTGTGCATTTTAATCATTTTTTGTTTGTTTGTATATATGTATATATATTTTAAGCATGATGTAACGATGTAGAATAAGGGGTGGAATGTCATGGTTCTATGTTTTTTGTTTTTTGTTTTTGTTTTTGGGTTTCAGTATTCCACATCAAAACATCATGTAGTGTACGGGGCATTAAAGTGTCACTGCCCCAATCCCAGCTACCTATCCCTGTACATTACAGAAGTCACGGGATCTGACCCTTCCGGGTGGGGGGGGGCGCTCTCTTGCTGCCTTGCAGTGGGTGCTGGAGGGTGCTTTCCTAGCCGTTCCAAGCTTTTCAGGTTTGAATCGGTTCCGGGAACTCTCTCTCTCTCATCTTGTCTGATTTATTAATCTCAATTGCAATTAAATTGTATCTATTGTGTTATCTTGTATTCCGATATTATAGTAAAATAAGTTTTCCTCCATAGATTGTTGCCGCTGTTCTTTTCCTCCCTTCCTTCCTTCCCATTTTTGTGGGACTGGGGTGGGGGGGGGGGGAGGGCAGAGGCCTGTCGCCCCTGTCACGGACATAGATTGATCTGGTCAAATCCGTGACAATGGCAAAGCCAATTGTTTTGACCAGCTCATTAATATACTATATCTAGTTTGTAAATTCCAGCTACGTATTTTATATGTCATTATGATCAATGATTCACAGAATCACAGAATCACCCGGGTTGGAAGGGACCTCAAGGATCATGTAGTTCCAAACCCCTGCCTAGCAGGGCCACCAAACATACACATTCAGATCAGGTTGCCCAGGACCCCGTCCAACCTGGCCTTGAACACGTCCAAGGACGGAGCATCCACAACCTCCCTGGGCAGCCCGTTCCAGGGCCTAACCACTCTCCTTGTAAAGAACTTCCCCCTAACATCCAACCTAAATCTTCACTCCCTCAACTTGGATCCATTTCCCCTAGTCCTGCTATTGTCAGCCCTTCTGAAGAGTTTACTCCCCTCCTGGGTGTAGGTTCCCTTCAGCTATTGATAGGCTGCATGATTGTGGAAGCCCAAAGGGCAATCTCTCATTTTCAACAGACCTCCTTTTTGACAGAGATGGAATTTATTACATTTAAAATTCATCACTACTCTTTGTTTGCAACACTGTCCTCTGCCAAACTCCTCAACACAATCAGCTGAAGTCTTCTACCTGAATTTCTGGGATGATTGTGACAAGTGTTCCTTCACGATGCTCAGATGTGCACTGTCTCCCACGAGCATCTTACTGGACGCAGCATGCTGCAGCATCTTTGCAACAGAACCAAGGTTTCTTCGTTCATCTGTAGTCAGCTGCCCTCCAGCTGAAAGATCCATTAGGTCAAATGCATCCGGTGCAACCACGGCCGGATTCACGTAGCGGTGATAGAGTAAGTTGCCAACAATCTAGGACAAGTTGAGGAGAGAAAAAAACACGTGCAAAACCAATGGCACAGACCTCCACTGAGTCTTACTGACACTACTCTGAGTGAGTTCTGACCAATTACTTTCCTGTGAGCTGTGGGCCCCGTTCAAGATGCAGGGTCTACTGCGCTGCCATTAATAAGCACATGCTGTCCCAAAGAATCTTAGTTTCACACTGTAACATAGATACATACACTAAATAAATGCACAACTGTCAACATACAAGTGGTAAGACTGACCACTACTAGCTCCAGAACAACACAACTGCAGATATTCCTACACACAAAGGTTTTCAAATTTCACTTTCAATACCACCTGTCCATATATTTTTAGAAGTTACCAAAGAATTCCTCAAACAAGCGTAAAAGTTACTCTGAGAATTAAACCAAGCTTAGTCTAACAGAAGGCAGAACAACTACACTACAGAGAAACCTGGTACTGCAGTCTCACTAAGGGATAGGAGCCAATTCCTAACACAGGTGTGCAGAATTGACCACCATCTCCAACAAAGCAAAAATGGGGAAGTGTGGCAAACCAAGGAGCTGAGCTGAGAAAACAGCAGCTACTTTCTGCCCCTTTTCCAGAGCACTTCTCTCTCTCTCAGAATACCTCTTTGGTTAACCAGCAACGTTTTTAGCTACACATCCCCAATTAAACACAACTGAGAGGAACTCAGAAACGTTTAATCCAGAAGTAAGAAACTCAGAAGTACCGAAGATGAGCGGTATTTGACATTTCAAAAGAAGTCCAATTCACCCAGCTAAGTGAGCAGCAATGAACGCTGAGGCTTTTTTTGTCTTTTACTTCATAGCATTGCTTTTCCACCACTTCCCTTGAAGTGTGTTAAAAACAAAACAAAAACAACCAACAACAGAATCCTCAAAATCTGGTGAACATCAAGCACTGGAAGAAACACAGAACTCTGACTGGGGACGGATGGGAGCCAATCAAGAGTTTATAGACACACATTAAAGGGAGGACAGGGACAGATGACGTAGCGGGGGATCTACAGGCCAACCAACCAGGATGACCAAGTGGATGAAACCTTCTCATGGGCAGACAGGAACAGCTGCATGCTGTGATTCTATGAACACGGCCTGTGTTGACAAGGACCACAATGCTCATCTCGTTCCAACCCCCCGCTGCGTGCAGGTTCACCAACCGCCAGCCCAGGCTGCCCAGAGCCACATCCAGCCAGGCCTTGAATGCCTCCAGGGATGGGGCATCCACAGCCTCCTTGGGCAGCCTGCCCGAGTTGTGGGCAGAGATTGGCTTGGTAGAGTAAGATCTACGGTATCTGTATCTATGAGTTAACACAGAAGAAATGCTTTGGGGCTTTTCTTGGCCTATCTCTTCATGAGATTCACTTCCAATAGTCTCAACACCCCTGTCACAAGATGATCTTTACACCTTTCAGAAGAAAGCCATCTCGAGCTGATGGAAAAAAGCTGGTAGCAATTGGACAGATGCATGCAATGAATCCAGGGATGGTTTGGAACGATTAACAGAGCAATGCAAAGCAGCTGAGCAACTTGTAGAAAAAAACAGTAGCAACAGCTTCCATACCCGGCCTCACCATTCTGACATCCCATCTGGTTAACCCAGGACTTGTAAATATCCACTGGATCCGTTCTGACGTTGAGCGATTCGTCCTCAATTATTTCCTTCACAACGGGGGCCAAGATCTGCCTCAGTGCGTTCTGACCACGGGCACCACGGTTGAAAGAGCGCATCTCAAAAATACAGAGGAAACAAAGGGAGTTCTACACAGGCACAACTATTTTCTTTCAGTATTTCAACAAGTAAGCAATCAGCAACAAAAGCCATTCACAGCATGCCGCTATGGGAAATCCAGCAGCAGAGAATAAAGCATAGACATGCACTTTCCTGAACTACTACTCCAAGAAAAGATAATAATAATTAAGCAAACCTTTTAGACGTTACCTGTTTGAGGGCACATACCATCCTCATACTTGAAAGCATCAAAAAAGGCATGACTGCCTCCAACATTGTATGTATTTGGTCTTCCTAGCAAGTTGTCAAGCTCCGTATCAGCCAGAAGTCATAAACACCGAACTCCTAAGTGACAATCAACTCCATTATGCCAACGGACAGCCAGAATCCTTAAGCCTGACAGCCAGTAAAAAACCCAAACCAGACAGCATCTGATTTTCAGCCTCCTCATCAGTTCTGGAAAACAGTGACCTTCGCATCAGCTTCACTCTGGCCTGTAAAGCCCAAGCTCGCAGTCTGTGCCAAGTCCTTCTTACTAGACAGCAGAGAACTTAGATGGGACTGAATCTTAGGAAAGCACTGCAGAAGATCAAAAATAGTGCCTCCCTGAGCAACAAAGCATTGGCTAAAGAAAAATGGCTTTAATCCTAAAGAACAAAGGTAATTCCTCCTCCTTCCAGGTTACAGAAAGGACTGACGTGAAACAGCATGAGCAGAAGGCAGGGACAGTTCAGCATTATCAGCAAATGAGCACAGACATCACACAAGAATAGCTTCAATTTTAGCAGCGGCCCAAACTGAGGCAACAGCAAGGCTGTGTCCTACGCTACAACGTACTTGATCTCTTCCTGCAATGCTGTTTGCAACAGCCTCAACAGCAGAGATTCCTCTCTCTGACTGGATGCGTAGTTATGCAGCGTGAAGATGGCTGAATCCATGAACTTTGTGGGTTTGTTTTGAGGCATCTGCAAAAGCAGCTTGGCCAAGTACGTTGGAGCAGTCTAAAACAAGAAGAAAAAGTACTTAGTGCACATGTATAATCAATGACTATTAAGATGTTGTCATTATGAAATAAACAAGAGAGTTTGACAAAGCAGACTAAGCTAACAAAAGGAGAATAAATAGAAGGCTTACCCCTATCCTGGGCTCACTTACAAAACTCCAGCAGAGCAGATCTCCAGACAAGATCCTTCCCCACTGGTAGCCAGCTCTTAAACAGGTCTAGGAGGGCTGTAGCCTGGCTGCACCCCTTCCAGCAGCACAGCTGCATTGCCTTCACCTGTGCTCCTCTGCCTGACTCACTGCTCGCCTCAGGTGATCAATCAGAGGTTCAGGCCATGACTCCGCAATTCCCATACAGCACATGTCCACAAAAGCCAACACCACAAAGACAGACAGCGCCTCAACACTGCAGTGCAGAAGCACAGACTGTTCCAATACATGTAAGCATCTATGACAAGAGCAGTGAATGAAAAGCTGCATACCTCAAGTAGAAAAGATGCTGATAGGCTTCCAGCTTTTCCCTCTCCTCTTTGCTCCAAGCTTTCAAACCCCCCTTTTGCTCGTTCAGCGTCATCACGTCACAGAGCTGTTCCTTGTTCTTCCTTTTGCTATGAGAAACAACATCCTGCAAAGAACACAGAGGGACAGATTCCACATTTAAATAACACGCAATATGGGAAAAAGCTGCACGATAGCACTTCCTTTTGTGTGGATAAGGCAGTCAAGGTACATCAGGAGATCATGAAGTGAAACATTATCTGTTATAGCAGCGATTTCTGTCTCGTCCCCACATTCCAGAATTGGTTGAGAACCTACAAGGACTAATTGCTTTGAGCAGGGACTGTTTCCATTTTGCTGACTCACTGCCTCCACTGCTCTGATAACGATGATACTTTTTGCTGCCAGCATCAGCCCAACAGCTGGAGCCTCCTTTGGAACTGAACATCACTGCTGCCATGGTTCAGATTTTACACAAGGTCAAGCCTAGCACTACGCTATTCAGGACCAAAGGAAAAGGTGACTGTAACTTCAGCTTGAATTAAAAAAGGCACCGCTGTATCAGCAATGTTGTTCTTGTGGGCAATCAATCGTCAGCAAAGTGACAGAGGGGGCCTTCCATCAGCCAACCAACACCAAGCAGCCCGAGTACATTTCCTGCTCCAAAATCACCTCCCCCTTCTGATACAGCACACAAAACGTGAGAAGAAATTAAGGTGTGCAAGTCCATGACTCATGTAGCCACAAGTGAACAGACAAACAGTTCTCAGAGCCTTCAAGCATACCATCTATTGCTTTCCCTTGGTCCCGAGTGGGTTCTTTTCTGGTGCTTTGTTTTTAAAACACTTGAAGCCTTGATGTTTCTGCTGCAGTTCTCTTTCTAGGGATACATAGTAATTAGTGGAACAGTTAGGAACTTACTGGGAGGAAAACCTGTAACTCTGGGGGAAATAGTTCCCGCTGAATCTGAGTAAGTGAGATCCAGGCTCAGAAGGTCCTCAAGCTAACTACCATTGGCCTCAATTCACTCTCCTAGTCTCCCAGCACTGCATTTCCTACCTGCAGTGTCATTCTGTTCTTCACTAGCAGTCCAATCTTGATGTCCATGAGATTGAGGTCATTTTCAAGCTGTTGATTAGATCGGATCAAGCTCACAACTTCCTCACACAGTTTCATTAGCTCCAGCTCCTCCTGAAAATCTGGGTCCGATCGAGCAAGTGAACAAATTTCCCAACTACAGCCATAGGTGGGTTTTCAGCATTAACTAAAAACAAGTGACAAAACATCAGAGGACAGGAAACAAATTAAGGCACGTGTTACCTCTGTGCAGACAGCATGTCAAGCAGCAGCCAGTCCAGGGTCAAATTAACACCAATGGGCTTGAATAACTCCTGACAGCATCCGGAACTTCTGGCATGGAATAAATCAGGACAGAAGTCAACGCTATAGGATGAAGTCAGTATCAGCTTAGGGGAGTCCACCTTGCTGAACTTACCCCAAAGATCAGCGCTCCTATTTCCCAGCAGCAAAAGTACTACCGTGAACCAAGTTTGCACAGAATCACAGAATGTCAGGAACTGGAAGGGACCTCCAAAGATCATCTCGTCCAATCCCCCTGCTGGAGCAGGATCACCTGATTAGGGCACACAGGAACATGTCCAGGTAGCTGCTGAATGTCTCCAAAGGAGATCCCACAACCTCTTTGGGCAGCCCATCCCAGTGTTCTGTTACCCTTGCCGTGAAGAAGTTTTTCCTCTTATTTAGGTGGGACCTCCTATGCTCCAGCTTGCACACACTGCCCCTTGTCCTATCACTGGATGTCACTGAGAAGAGCTTGCCTTCATCCTCCTCACGCTCACTATTCACACATTTACAAACATCAACGAGGCCACCCCTCAGTCTCCTCCAAGCTAAAGAGACCCAGCTTTCTCAGCCTTTCCTCATAGGGAGATGCTCCACTCATCAGGGCAGAGCAGAGGGGAAAGAGAACCTCTCCACCTCCTATCCGTACTCTTTCTCATACACCCCAGGATGCCCTCTTGGCCACGAGAGCACAGTGCTGGCTCATGCTCCTCCTACCGCCCACCAGGATCCCCCAATCCCTTTCTCCTACGCTGCTCTCCAACAGCTCAGCCCCCAACCTAGACTGGTACTCAGGTTGCTCTTGCCCACATGCAAGACTCTACACCTGCCCTTGTTCTTTCTCATTCCGTTTCTCCCCACCCAACTCTCCAGGTCTCGCTGGAAGGCAGCACAGCCTTTTGCTGTGTCAGCCACTCTTCCCAGTTTTGTGTCATCAGCAAACTTGCTGACAGCGCATTCCACTCCCTCAGCCAGAGGGAATTTTTCCTTCAGCCACCTACCTACCTACCTACTCTTTGCACCACTTCACCCCAACTGATTTTCATAGCTCTCTTCGTGTTGCAGATCTCACTAACAGTATTTTTCTGCAAATAGAGATTCAAAGCATATTAGCTTTATTCTTTTGGCCACACTTACTGAGGGTTTTGTAGTCTTCTCCTGCTTTGTTTCCTCCGATAAAAGCTTGAGCTTTTATAACGTCATTTATCTAGAATGGAAAAAAAAAAAACAAACAGCCACTTACACTTGTTAAGGGCAGAGTAAAAACAAAAGTGTCAGGTACTGAATTCATTTCACAATCTCTTACGTGGTCTCTGAAATATTGCAGGTGATCTCTGCAACGCCTTCTGCCTTGATACATCCTGGCCAGTCACTGAATCTATAGGAAAGAATCCCAAAGCAGGTCAGATAAAAGTCTTCTCCACAAATATTGCTACCAAAAATGTTAACAAAAAAAAAAAAAACAAAAACAAAAACAAAAAAAAAACCCCATAGTATTTGCTACCTTCACTTCTTGGTCCTTGTGTGCTCGTCAGTAATCCAAACGGATTTGATATGCCTTCCTCTGTTTATAGCCACGCCACTGGGACTGAAAACACACACAAGAAAAAAGGCGACTTTTCAAAGTGAAGAGCAGTAATTTACTATTCGATGCTTCTTTCTGCTGCTCAGTTTCCACTTCCCTTTGGCTGAATAAAATGTAACAGAGACATGCTCATCTTACAAGACATGCCGTAAGAGATATGCAGTGAAGCCTTAACTATTTCTTCCACCACCAGCTGTCGTTGTGAGGGACTTAGCAGCACCCCCCACCAAGGGCAAAACACAGCTAGAGAACAAATGACTAAAACTAAACAACCAAATGCACCATCCATTGCACAATTCTCAAGGCCATCTTCAAGTCTCCAAACCCACGGACTAATGGGAAGAGGGAGAGAAGTAATTTATACATAGTGATTCCCAGGGAGAAGGAAACGCCTTCCAACACTTTGCAAAATGAAGATAATTGTGCGTGGCAACTGCTTGAGTTGAACAAAACCAGTCAGTAAGCGTGCGTGTGGAGAGCAACTGACAAGTACAAGCTTCAAACACAATTAGGGGATTTCATACCTGCATGCAAGTGATGGCTGGAACTTGCTTCTTCAAAAACCTCATTCTGGAGTTGAATTCCTGACAAACAAGACAGCCTCGACAACAAGCCTGAAGCTTCACCATCAGGTTCTCTTTGGCCAGCCACAACTGCTCTCGCTCGTATGCTGCCGTGACTCCAGATACAGTGCTCTAGGTTAGTGTCATGGTAGGAAGAAGAGCCAGGAAGAGAAAAGGGAGATGCAAAAATGACATGTTACACAGCGGCTTCTGTATTCTGCTCAAGAGAAACTTACAAGTTGCTTTTTGGTGAGCAGCAACACCACCGTCTTGTTCTGGTGATAAAGGTGTGCACATTCTCCACAACAGGACAAAGAGGTGCTGACGTGCAAAGTAGACAGTGAACAGGGAAATAAGATACAAAGCTTGCCAACTTGACTACTGTGGGGAAACATTACTTCTTAAAGTTGCAATAAGGCCTGAAATAAGGGCAACTTCAACTTCAGAGAAAAAGAGCACGTACTTTACCTGCATCTCCTCCCGTGACAGCTGTGTGTCATTCTGCACAAATTCCGTCGCTTCATCCCATCCTCCCTCTCTGCTCCTCACGTTATGATAATGATGACAGCCTCCTCTCACCCAGTGTTTCACCCGTTCACTGCCACTGCCTCCTGAAAGCAGAAATGCTGCTATGTTGAAAGCAAACACGTATCTAGCTTCCTCACATACAAATACTACAAGAAGGAAATGCATGGAGAGGGCCCTTCCTCCAAGCAATAGAAGGAACGCCTCAGATTCCAGTGAACCACCGCAAGAACTACCTAAGCACAACATATTCTACAAGTGGGGAATATTTCACTGCTAACTTTTTCATTTCCTTCCTACCTTTTTTTCTTTCCTTTAACAAAGACTTCAGTTTACAAGGCAGCCTCAATTTCCTGTAACATGAGATTCTAACAAGATACCCAGAACGCGAGACTGCTCCTCACATTTCTCCCCCTCTGCTTTCCATTCTACAGGCAATCATCTTGAATTTACTGCACTAGCAGGTAGCTATTTGGGGTTCACCTGTGGCCATTTTTCTCCTTTCCACTTCTGCCAACTCTCGCTGCTATGTCTCTGCACACTCTGCAGCAACTCCGTACAGCCCCACATCTGGTGAGCACAAGGCACTCAGGGTAGGGCTGGTATCTCCGTGACCGACTGCCTCATTCACGGCCAGAATTCCTAAGGAAACTTCAACAACAGGAGGAGGCAGGTTACCTGGGCAGTCAGGAGCTCAGTGACTCACAACAAATTTCAGAGAGCAAGGCACTGTGCGAGTGTACACAAATACCTTCCTGTATTTATGCACAAAAATACTGATTAAAAAAAGACAACTTGGTGTACAACGATCTTTTCAGTACAGTGTGCATCTGTGTATGGCAGTGTCTGACAGCGCTTTTTTTTTTGCTCTTAGTCCTACTATGGTGCTGATTTATCGACGGTATTTCTCTACAACCTTTTATCCATTCACTCAGCTGTACTCTGACAACAGCTGTAGTCAAGGCAGCTGCTTCTTGCAGAGCCCTGCTACAGCAGACAACTGACTCAAAAAGCACCTTTCCAGTGACTGCACCATTCCTAGCAAGAATAGCAACCTGAACACAGAACAGGTTATCAACAAGAACAAGATGAGGAAAGAGCTAACCCAGGGCTACTCCAGAACTCTGCTGCAAACACAGGACAAAATCAACCACAGGTATCTCACCGAAGCAGTAAACACGAGATACAGTCATTTTCAGCACTGAGCGAATGTCTGTTCACACACACACAGGTAGAAGGGTATCTGAAGATCTTATTCAGGCTCAAAGAAGCATACTCTAATCCTGCTTTTGACCAAATGTTCTTTGGCACAGTCCACCTGCCAACTGCAATGATTTGTGTTTTTATCTGCACTTAGTGCAAAAAAAAAAAAAAAAAAAAAAAAAAAAGTACTTTGAGAAATACTTCATAGAATTAAGGCAACAGTACAACACAAACGAAAGCTAAGATGCACCACAACTGCGCACATGAACATCCTCTATTGGGTTGACTACCCAACCACAGACAGACACAGTGATCTGCTAATGTCAAACACTTGGACAGAGATTCAATAGGTATCTCTGCCTAGGATGTAACCCAGTCACAACACAACTGAAACAATGACATATCCTTCCAAAAAGATTGAAAGAATTGAAATTGAAAGGCTGTGACATTCTTTGCTGAAAGAAAAAACTTCTACACCTACCTGAAGCAAACACTTGTATTCTAATTTCCTTTGCATGTGTACATTTCTTGCTCGCATTCTTTCAGTTGGTGATGAATATTTGGTTGACAATGGCATTGAACCACGGTATTTGCCACAATGCTTACATCTCTGTGACTCTTCAGTGTCCTTGTTAGCCTTCTGAATCCCATCCTGAGTTTCATCGAGCCAAAGCACAGCTGTTCCATCCTGAGTGTCCTGAAGAGAACATGATGAGGAAAGCATTTGCAGCATGAGGAAAAGAGTGTCACTGGTTGTGCAAAACAAAACCCCCACCTCTGAGCAATTGCAGTTTCAAGGGATACAGGAAGCACTTCAGTATCTTTCTAATCAATTGCAACACAAGGCCATAATGGACATTTGTTACTAGCAGAAGCAACTACAGCATTACCAGGCCAAAACTCTTCTCAGGACAAGGAACTCCCACCAAGAGTTCCAGCAGTGGTATCACTCCAACAAACACCAAGACATCCCAACGCCAAGCAATCTGCGCTGCTCAGTCCTAAAGCTGTATTTGCCAATAGGACGTGCCTTTCCAAGGAGCCCAAAAAAGAAAATCACGGAACAATTTAAGATGGAAAGGGACCTCTGAGCTCATCTGGTACAACCCCCTTGCTCCAGCACGGACACCGAGAGCACATTATCCAGGACAGACCAGATCCAGATGGCTTCTGAACAACTCCAAAGAAAAGACTCCAGTCCCTCTCTGGTCGACCTCCGCTACTGCTCAGTTACCTCCACTGCAAAGTGCTGCCTGACGTTGAGATGGAACCTCTTGAACCCCAGCTTGTACTCAATGCCTCTTGTCCTCAACTGCATCCTCGCTTCCAGCTTCCACATACACTGAAGAGATTCCCTCCAAGCCCTCTCATCTCTAGACTAAAGAGTCGCCTCACCCTCAGCTTTCCTCTCTGGAGAGCTGTTCCAGTCCCTCAGGCACCTCAGGGGCCCTACGCTGGCCTATCTCCAGTACACTCATGTCTCCTGTCTGGGGGGGCAGGGCAGAACTGGACACAGTACACGAGCAGCCTCACCAACGCCAAGTGCAAGGATCACCTCTCTACTGAAGCCTTCCAGGCAGCACGAGCACACTGCCCACTCACAGCCACCTGGCTGTCTGCCTACCAGCATTGCTAGCACTTTTCCTGAAAAGCTTTGTTCCGCTGAGGTGGACACAAACAGAGACTAACAAGAGTCCTTTCCCAGTACCAGGCTGCAAGGAGTTGTTCAGGGAAACTTTATGAAGTGGAAATGCACATACAGGAGCAGCAACCAAAAACTGAGGGGGAACTAACACAACAGCAGGCTGCTCTTGTCCCGTCCACAAAGGTTTGCACATTTCTGTACCAGCAAATCAAAAAGCACTGCATGTACTGGGGGTAAATACAAATGTACAACAGTAAAAGCATCTCTCAAGTCTCTCTTTTAACAGACCATTTGCTGTGGAGTACAGACCACACCGTATCTTATGTTTTGGCTGAAGAAACTCATTAAATAATGTTACACGCAGAAATTTTCCAAGAGACAAGTGTTTAGCAAACCACAAAATACACATCATGAACAACAGTCCAGCAGCTGCCAAGCACAGCTCCTCCACCCCCACTGCTGCTTCCTGGGGGTTACTATGGAAGGAGATCTGAAGAAGCAATTGCCATCCCTCCAACAACTCCTGATGTGCAAACAGGACACAGGAAACATTGACTTCTGACACAGATTAATAATCACCCTGCACAAAGAGCCACTATATTCCAGCATGAAGAGTTCTGTGGCAGGACTGAAAATTGACATTTCCTTACATACCCTCCACATTACCACTGCTTTGGATTGAAACCTACATCCCTTTAACAAGTTTTATCTGAATGTCCAAGGAGTCCCAGGACTGCTTCAGCAAAGTAGAAATTCCTGTTGGGGAAGGGTGGCAGACTTAGAAGAACAAACTCTCGCACTGTCATCTCTACCAGCAGAGTCATCAATCCCACGACTATCAAAGCCGTCTGATCTTTCCCGTGCATTTACTGAACTACAATCCCTCGCAGTCCCAAGCTACAGAAGTCACCAGCTAGTAAGCACGTTGACTCAGGACAGCAACTGTTCTACCCACAGTGCTAGTCTGTACCACGATCTCACCATCTCTGAAATGGCTGCCATGTTGCAGGGAGGAGCCCTACATTGAACATACGCCTCAATGAGGTAATTTCACGTCAACTGAAGTCACCAATCCAGCCTGGCAGAAGCTTACGTGCACACCAAGAACAACTCCTTATTTCATTCTCACTCAGTAGGAGGAAATGCTTCAGCACAAAATGGGTTCCCGAGGAACATGAACCCTTTCAGGGCCACTGAGGAAGCTGCTCAGTGATCTTCATCACCAGCGCAGTTTTCGGACACTGCCATCGTGAAGGTTTACACTTAGTCAAAAAAAAAACAAAGCAAACAAACGTACAAAAAAACACCAATGTTGAACACAGTATCATCTCAGTCTCTATGCTAAAATCCCCGCTGGAATTAGAACAATGACCTCCACAACTGAAAAGATATTTCAAAAAGAAATTAAACACACTTAGGCAACTGAAAGGAAGCACGTCTGCTACTTCTGTGTAAGCATAAGGAAATAAAATAGCATCCCACTCATCTGTTAAAAAAAAAATCAGCAGCATGTACACCACAGAATCACAGGGTTGGAAGGGACCTCAAGGATCACAAATCTCCAACCCCCTGCCCGAGGCAGGGCAACCAAACACCACCCATACAGCTTTTCATCTTCCTTCCTAAGCCAGTAAGGTGAAATAATTCTTCCTCTCTCCATTTTCCCCTGGACATACAAGACCAGTTACACCAAGAAGCAACTCCATCTAAGTCAGGAGAAGTCCTGGGCTACCACAACAGACAACCACCATGCAAAAAATGCATAGCATCTGCAGCGTCACCTAGTGAGTGACAGGCATTCAGACACATCTTGCTAGAAGCATATATTTTGTTTTCTATTTTCCCCTCCTTCTGAACAAATCATCACCTAACAAGTTTTTTTTTCCTATTTCTCAAACTTCACTTTTGCTTTCTGTAACTACACCTATGGATACATTTAACAAATAGCACTAAAAAATGGAGACTGAACGAGACTTGCATTTGGAAATTCACAACTACTAGGATAAACACTGCCTTCTTATAAAAACAAATGACACTGAACACATCTCCTCATATCTCCAAAAAGAAGGTACGTCTGCCACTCTGGACGTACAATTAGCTAGAGCAATCCATCTCCAGCAGTTCATATCTTTAAGCCCATCTCTGTAGCTCACAAAGATCCACGTGTTATGCCTGCATCTCTCTTTCCTTCATACAGACAGATCCAAACTGGCCAGGTGACATCAGCTGATAGCATGCAGCGTTCACCCTTTCATTTCCAGATCTCTTTCCCAGCTTTTTTCCCAACATCAGGAATGCCCTCAGTACACAGATGCAAAGGCTTCTTGAGAGGTACTTTTAACTACACCCACCTGTGCTTTCTCTCTTAGCCCGAAGCAGTGTGCCCTGATAATGCTGACCTACCTTTGGGGTTACACCCTCCAGCTTTGCTGCAGGAACCTGTAAGGCTTGCAGAGTTTTTCTGGTGTCTCCTTCATCCAGTGCCTCGCTGATAAGCCCAACAGCCAAAACTCCTACAGAGAAAGGGATAGAAGAAGAAATACAAGATCCAATCCTTATCCAATCCTTTACCATCATCACGAAACTGTGCTTTGGAAGAAAAGTGCTATTAGTGCTAAACCAAATACCCGCTGAGAATAGCAACATTTTAATAGCAATCATTTTCTACACTAGCAAAGAAAGCAAGACCACTTCTCCACCTTAAAGAAGCCACACATTTTTGGACATAGTAATAAATAAAGGAAAAAGCAGAAAAAAGATCCCTCGGGGAAACCACATGAATGGACACATGAATGAGTTCTTCAACACGTAGCTCAAATCCACTAGAAGAGAATTATCAAAACCTCAATGGCCAGGGCTAGTAAGTTACAAGTTTTCAAGAACCCTTCAGAATCAAGCTCTTCACACCAAGCTATAGCTTTGCACAAAACGCCATTCAAAAATACACTGCCTTCACTTCTGAAATACCAGGATTTATTGGATGCATGTACTATGAGCTGTATTACAACAGATAACAGTGGGTGCTGCCAGGGACAGCGAGGACTACAGTTCAACTAACTGAAAACAGACATAAATAGATAGCTTACAGTTAGCTCAATGTGAACAAAGCCTGAGTCACACATGCCAAACCTACAGCAAATCAC
Source organism: Lagopus muta (assembly GCF_023343835.1). Lineage (NCBI taxonomy): Eukaryota > Metazoa > Chordata > Aves > Galliformes > Phasianidae > Lagopus > Lagopus muta. Next base: position 5,849,351 of record NC_064471.1, read on the forward strand.
AAAGTCATTTGGGTTGGAATGGACACCCAGAGATCGTGTGATGCAACGTATATTGAATATTCAATTATTGCTTGCAGAAAGAAGCAACAGTTTAAATCACAGTTGGAGAGTTTACAACAAAGATCTTTCGGAAGAAAGCGAGGAGCTCAGAGTGGATACAACTTGAGTTAAAACACCCAAAGACTGCAGCTTTTTCTTCTGCACGCAGTAGGAGAATCACAAAGTGGAACGCTTTATAGCAGGCACTGCATTTGGACAGAGCAAAGATTAAGGAACAATACATGCTAGGGACACCACAAGAACCAGGATTGCTAAGAAGACCGTACGACTGCTGTAAAAAAGCACCATGTCAAGGACCATTTAACTAACTATGCTTTCTTTAATGACAAGATCACCTCTGTATTTCACCTAGAAAAGCCCGTTGAGGGCTTTTTGGATTTCAGTCAAGTTTTCAGCACCGTTTCTCACAGAATCCTGGACAAAACATCCAACATACGACTAGACAACAATACAATGCAGTGGGTGAATGAGTGGCTGATGGGTCAGGCCCAAAAAGCCACAGTAAACGAGGTCACATCGCTCTGGCAGTCAGTCACTCCAGGGGTTCCCCAGGGCTCTATTTTAGAGCCAGCTTTCTTTAATGCTTTCATAAAGACTTGGATGTAGGACTAGAAGGTGTTACGAGCAAGCTGACTGACAACACTAAAGTGGGAACAAATGCTGAATCTGTGGAGGGTGAAGAGGCCTTGCATAGAGATCCTGAGAAATTAGAGAGCTCACACAGTATGCACACCTTTAGGCATGCTGCTCTCCCCATGAGAGAAAGCTGGGGGAAAGTAGGAAAAGAAAGACCTTTCTTACAAAAACACGCACACTACGGTTGACACTACTCCATCTCATGAAGAACGAAGGAAAACACACATAGCAACTTTTGACTCAGGAAAGGGCACAGAGGACAAGCAGTCATTATCCTTGATTAATTAGCTAACAGAGGCAGAAAAAGACTACTCTGTGAAACAACAATATGTTACAGCTCCTCATTAGAAAGCATTCTTGAATTTGAAACCAAGTTTCAGGACAGTAGAAGGGTACACGTCGCTATGGCTTCAGGACTTCCTCAGACACTAGATAAGAAGTATCCATGCACAGGGGCACACAAGAAACTGAACATATTTGCACTGGAACAGGCTGCCCAAGGAGGCTGTGGATGCCCCATCCCTGGAGGCACTCGAGGCCAGGCTGGATGTGGCTCTGGGCAGCTTGGGCCGGTGGTTGGCGACCTGCACACAGCAGGGGGGTTGAAACTAGACCATCACTATGGTCCTTTTCAACCCAGGCCATTCTATGAAACACTAACAGGTGAAAGAATTAAAAAGTTTCCTACCAAAACTCTGCCATAAGACGTCAACTGATGTCATTATAAAATTCTCTGCCTTTTATGGATGATGGTTTGGGTTCTCTGTTGTCTCTATTGTTTTAGGGGTTATAGGAAGAAGAAGTGTTACAAGAAACGAGGAGCTGGACATGAACTTCCAGGCTTCTGCTGTGATGCCTCACAAATACAAGGCTGCAAAACTAGTGCTTTGGTGCACGCATGCACATGGCTTGCACTTGTTTGGGTCACGTGATCAGATGAACTGAAGCCACACAGGAAGCCCGTGTCTATTTGGAGATCCAGGAAGCAAGTCAGTCAAGATTCCAGGCTCTGACATAACATTTAAGCCTCTCTAGATTACAGCCTTTTCAGGGCAACTCAGCTACACAAGAAGCAGTGGCAAAAGGCAACTATCTCAGTCTATATGAATCAAGCAACAAGATTGTTCATTGGCATGCACCTAGTTTTAGCACACCTTACGATCTAGGATCAGTCTAGCACTAATCAAGCAAAACTTACTTTCATGTTCTTCATGCACAGCTAAGTGCACACGATCCACACGTGACTGGATATCATTCCACGTGACAAACTCATTTTCTTCTGCACGCATCTGAGCTTTCAGCTTCATCACATCATCCACACATCTGTCAAAGAACAAAAATCAAAACCAGCAAGTACCGTGTCATGAAAAACTGGCCAGGGAACACACAAGACAGCAATGAGAACTAAACACAAAATGGAAGAAGTAACACAAGGGTTAAAACTGACATAGACGAAAGAAAGAAGGAATAGGAAAAAGACAAAAGACTGTGAGCAAGGTGGTCAGCTCCAGTGCAAAACCATCAAGAAAAGCACTAAAACACCACATGACAGTTTCAGACAAAAAACACAGGGCAGGAGCTGGCCTAGTGCAATTGAGAACCTCGTAGGGCCAGAACATAGCTTTGTTGTGAAACCTTGATAAAGGTCTGAGAGATGGTACTCAGAGCAGATTAGTAAGAAACGGTGAAGGCAAAGACAAGATGCAAGAACCGAGGGAGAATAAATTAATATTGGAGTAAGCAGTGAAAGAACCTGAAGTGTAAGGGGAAGAAAAGAAAACCGAACCTCTCGGGAATGTAAGCAATATCAAAGACGGACAGGAACCTTCCAAACACTCACCTCTGACAGTTCTCATCTTCAGTGTTTGTCAGCCCTGGGACAGCATTGCTCAGTTGTCTCCATACTGCACTCACATCCCCTGAACCCAAAGCCCTGATCATCACAGCCCCAGAAGAGAGCATCTCTACAGCAACAGATAATTCTGCATGGCTGAGGTTACCCTGCGTACAAAGGGGAATACAGATCAATTACACTTGCTCTGCAAAACTACTGCTAGAGCACCAAGAGATTAAAACAGAATCTCACAGTGCCGAGTAGCTCAAGACTTCAAGATGAAGCATCCCGTCAGAACAGACTAAGCATCAAGGCAGTTCTACCAACACTCAAGACAGGCACATTTAGTGGAACAGACAAGGCAGATTTGGTGATCCATATCAATTCACAGACATCAGAAGGCATTACTGACATCATGGCTTTGTTGCTGCAAGGCGGCCAGCTCCTTGGGATAAAGATCGGCAGCAAATGCATAAACCTCTGCTAGCTGGGCCTCTGGCTTCATCATTTCTGCCACAGTCTTCTCTGCATCACCCATTCTAATTGCAGCATTAGTTCTGCTCGCTGCTGCCAGCCCTAGCAGTTTGAAGAGGCAGCACATCAAAGAGGCAGCATGACAACAACGGCGGCAGACAGTTGGGCTCCCAGTCATGCAAGCACTTGTGCTGTATTCAATAGTAAGAACCTAACCTAAAAAAAACAACCTCATTCCCTTGTAGGTTTTCCAATCGGTTATTTATCCAACTAGTCCTGCGTTACTGTAAACAACCAGACTACACAAGGCCCTCTTTAAAGTAAGACTCATTTTTAAACCAGTTTACCTGTTGTCTGATTATCAGAGGACTGCCTCACCAACTTCTGCCAAGAAGCAGCCTCAAAACTGTCCATGTTTTCCATCCGTAGTTCATAACAACTTTTCCTTCCGGTAGCTATGACTGGTCGTGGCATTCTACAGTGTTCTCTACACCCTACAGTGCTTGCACTTTAACACAGCACCAATGGGGAAATAAACATCAAGCAGCACGGAGAACCAGGAAGGCACTCTGAAGGTAACCTCCTAGTTACTACACCTGCACCATCTCCCTCTTGTAATTTAAACCACCTGGAACCAGACCCCTATCAGCTTTCTTTTCATGTGTTATAAATTGAACTAATTGCTATTGTACAGCCAGAATTAAACACTGAAAGCTTCTGGAACTTTCTCCACAAGAGAGTTTTGCATGGTGTCAGAAGCACCTGAGTAAAAAAAATCCAGCCACTGTGATCTACATTTTATTTGCTAACTGATACCTAGAAACAGCCATTAAAAAAAAAGCTGAAAGTTCCATAGCTCAAATCAAGTAAGCCTTATGTCAGTAGTCAACAGGTCAGCTAGTTTTAACACCTCACGGAGCAATCCAGATTTCTGTCACAGTCCATGGAACAAAATTTAACACAAACTGCCTAGGAAAAGAATTATTGAAGGCAGACACAAGTCCCATGCTGCTCAGCATTTCATCTCATCTGCTGTTATCTCAAGCAGTATTTTGAAGAGCTCGATAGAAGACAGAGCCAGCTGTCACGATTCTTTTCCATGTTCCAGTAGCCTCAAGCTACTTAAAGAACATCCACGATAGTCTGAGATAGCCCTGCTATAACCTCATGTCAACACAAACACTGCGCTTTCCCATCCTGCTGAACACAGACCACAGCAACAACATCAGCTCATTCAGTGCAAATAGCTCAGCAAAGGGAATAAACAAACAGAAGAAAACAGCCTCTCCTTAAGGCACTTCAATTAGTCACAGCAATGCAACCAAGTCACAGTATGTTACACCCATTACGGACAGGTGCATCCACCGCAGTGCCCAAGACCTACTTTGCTGAAACTGGACACATTTTTCTAGGGTCTGAAGGCACACAATCCCTTACATCTCTGCTTGGGTGTACCCTTTCAAAAAATAATGCACTGCAGACATACGGTACAAGTAACAACTTCACAATTTCACTTGCAGTCTCCTTTACTTTAGACTCCTCTTTTCCACAACTCAGCAAATCATCTACATACTGAAACAGCTTTACCAACTCTTCAACCTGAAACTTTCCCAAAACTTCCTCCAGCACTTCATTAGTTAAAACAAAAATAAAATATAAAATATATAATGTATATAAAATAACACATAATAACACAATATATAATACCTATAATAATATAACACATAAAATATAATAAAATCAATTAGGCGATTCTATGAACCCTTGGGGTAAAGCAATCCACCTCTCTTGCTATTTTTGTCGCATTTTTGGATCCTCTAGTACAACGGCAAAAAGATCTCAGCACTCTGAGTCTAAAACGCAGGTCCCAAAAGCATCTTTGAGGTCTGTTACACTGAACCATTTGTGTCTGCGTGGGATTTGACTCATTACATTACAGGGCTTAGGAAGCAGGGGGTGTCACTTGAGAACCATTTCATTCATTTCTCTTGGATCTTGTACCAGTCGATAGGTGCCACCTGCTTTCTGTAAAGGCTGTTTTCAATTATTTTGAAATCATTCTCCCTGTTTCCCTTTTCCAGAAGCATGGATCCACGGATCCCTCCAACCTGTTAGTCACAGAACAGGGCCGAACCAGCCTGTAAATCACTGACGCCTGGGCAACCTGTTGTGTGAAAAACTTCCTCCTAATATCAACCTAAACCTCCCCGTCTCAGTTTAAAACCACTCCCCCTTGTCCTATCACCATCCACCCTCGTAAACAGCCGTTCCCCTTCCTGCTTATACACTCCCCTCAAGTACTGCAAGGCTGCAATGAAGTCTCCCGCAGCCTACTCTTCTCCAGGCTGAACAAGCCCACTGCCCTCAACCTCTCCTCACACAGAGCTGCTCCAGCCCTCTGACATCTCAGTGCCTCCTCAGCACCCGCTCCCACAGCTCCACGTCCCTCCTGTGCTGCGGGCCCCAGGCCTGGATGCAGCGCTGCACATGAGGCCTCAAAGGAGCTGAGTCGATGGGGACAATCACCTCTCTCTCCCTGCTGGTCACCCCTTTTGCAATGCAGCCCAGAACAGGGGCTTCATTTTTTATAGAAATCTACATATCCACACCTACAGTCCCCCCACAATGCACTACAGCTTCATATTCCTTCCTCCCTACAGCTCCCAACAGCCCCCAATAGTCCCATATGACCCTATGGCTCACCTCCTCGCAGGGGGCATTCATCTCATTCATAAACCCCATGGGGATAACAGAAGAAGGGCCTCAGAGTGGGGGCACTGCTGCAGCCATCTCCCAAGAGGCCCAGGGAAGAGGGAAAGGAAAGGCGTTGCCTTGTGCTTACCGAGAACTTGTCGTACAGCTGGTCGGTCAGCAGGGGGGTCGGGAGCTCCCTGAAGTACATTTTGCAGAGGGAGCTCGCGCTGTGAACGTCGCGGACCGTTAGCTCAGGAACCTGCTCAGACTCAAATTCCTGGCTGCAGAGAAGGACACGAAAATGGTTGAGAAAGAGGAAAGCAAGTCAAAAGCCACACCCAATGCAATCAAGAGTTGGAAGGGCTTCCTGATGTACAGGAGAACACAAACACTCGGCCACCAGCACCACGTCAGCCGTGCTGGATGGGATGTTCCCAAAGGAGACCTTCTCTTGGTGCTAAGGCATGGCCCGCAGGCCTCTGAACACCCGCAACAGGGCACGTGCCCCTGCTGGCAGCTGTGTCTGTCAGTCGCAGCACTCTTACCGCAGTCTCTGGACGTTGGACGCCACGCCGGACAGGCGGTATATCCCCTGCACCACGCCATGCTGCTCGATGAACTCGGCGCAGCTCTGGAGGACCTGGGGGACTAAAGAACACGTGCCGGCGGTTACTGGAGCTCCTCATTCAAGTCCTGGCTCAGGCTGCGCTCCCGTCACATCCCATCCACTAAGCCCAGCCAGGCTACTGCTGTGTTCTTCCTTGAAGGGGACAGCTGTCAGAGACACCTCTGCAGGAGCTGGTGAGGAAACTGGACAGAGATGTGTTCTTTGCATTCCAGAAATGCCAGGACCTAGGAATCAGCCTGGAGAAAGTAATTCCGGGGAAGCCGCAGACATTGCAAGTCCCATCACAGCTCCCACGGGAATGGAGGTGGAAAATCTCACGCCCGGAAGGAGCTGGGAAACTGATGCAGGACACTCTCTTTGGCCAAACAAACTTTAACTTAAAGGTTAACCCTAACCCTAACTCTAACAAAGGGCTAGGGGTTAACTGCTACCCAGTGTTAGGTGTGCACCTAACAAAAACAACAACAAAAAAAGCCACATTTGTGATGTAGGGAGTTTGTGTCCCTCTCCTGAAATGGCACGGTACATTAAAGAATTAGTAACTACTAGTGTCTCTTAAACACATTCATCTAATTATTATGCAAGTGAACAGAGCAATTACCCAAATGGTAAAACCAGATTTGTATCAGAAGTACCAGTTATGCCGAGGTCATACTCCCAAGCACTATTTCACCTACATGCCCCCATTTATATATTGAAGTGTCATTCCTTACTTTGTATTTATTCATTTGTCTTGCAGAGATCTCTTGCTCCAGCGTTCCAAGTGCATTACACATCTCAACTAGGTTACATATGGTAGAATCCAGTAAGAACTCAGTATATGGAGTCTGATGCACAGACCAGACTGGATACATAGATTGGCTCACTTAACATCTTCTGCATATGCTGAAAGACTGAAAAGGGTGAAGGCAGAAGATAGAGAACAAAGCCTTTAGAAAACCAGGCAAATGCGTTATCTGGGTCCAGACCAAATTCTATACATTCCACCTTACGTAAGAAGTAAGAGCAGCTAGTAAGAAACAGTCTGTCAACAAAGCTATTTGCTTGTAGTTGGCTTGTGATTTATTGGTCTGTTCTCTGTTTCTCAGTACTGGGATGCCTTAGGAGATCTTACTTCACCTGAGACTCTGCTTTTTCAGAGATATTTGAATTATTGTGACCAAAGGATTTTGGCCTTCACAAAGCATTATACCTCTTACTTTCATTTAGAAGCAGCAGATGGAAAATCAGACAGTAATTGCTCACCTGATATAAATGTCTAACCCAGCAGTTGTAAACAAGTCCCATATTAGTTCTGCACAGTATCTTCCTATCACAGCCTCACACCTCTTTCTGGGCTAGGACTGATCTTGCTCTGTCTTTGAACAAGCTAGTAGCTTTACATTACTTTCAGTTCACTGTTTTGCAGCCTCTTCAAGCAGGAGATGTTACTGCCTCCAGGAAAAGCGGGAAACTTTTTAAGATCTGTCTCTGGATGCTTTCCACAGGCCCGCCCTACTACTGATGCTGTAGAAGGAAGCCATGTTCCACTCTGCTCAATCACCAAACACCACGTCTTCATAGTGCATACTTCCTGAGTCATGCATCTCAAAGCCCAACTCAGTGATGAAAGAAATGAAGCACTGATACCTCATTATTACCTACTACTCAATGGGCCTATTTACAGGGAAGATTTTGCCTACAAAGGCACTGAGAACGCTAATGTATGAGCACTGCAGAATTAGAATGGATCTTCCCATTTCTCCAGAAACCCTACCTATTTAGCTAAAACACCATCAACTGTTATCCAGTTAATAGGAAATGGTGCAGTTGCTGAGAGATTAATTTTCTGGAAGCTAGAAAATGCATTATTATTATTAGGAAAATGGGCACTTATCCTCCCCACAGGAGTTCTAACTGTGGCTACAGTCCAGTTTATAAGCATCATGCTGTGCATGATAAAAACGTGTAAATGAAAGGATGGAAAACAGCTCTCAGGTTTCATTACTGCAAAATCAAGGATCACAAAGGGACCTCTCAAATTGGAAACCAAACTGGAAGTTTCTTTTTCCCTCTACTGGGCTCTCTCTTAAGGGAATAATTCTGAGCATCCCTTTTTACACAATATTTTTATATAGCTTACTTGATATGGAAAAACACAAGACTGTGGATCAGTTCGACCTTGTTGAATGAACAATAAGTGATCAGTTCTCTGGTAATTTTTCCTAATTCTTGGTATACATGTATTCTTGAGAAGACTAAGCTTTCTGATATTTATTGTCATGCATGATACGGAACCACCCAAAAGCTCTCACTGGAACATAGAAATTGTGTATCTACTCAGTAAATTCCTGACTCTGAAAAACACACAGTCTAAAGAAATACCATAAGAAGACAGATAATAACACTGAGCAGATAGGAGCAATGAAGGGCTGTAGCCCAGAGGGAGCCGCATTGCCCAGTGATGGAATAATTTTTTTGATGCTTCAGTGTTCCCTTAGTCCTGACCAAGCAGTCTCTCTGGGATGCTCATGCACATTGGAGCTTGGCAATTTGAACATTTCTGCATAACACAACTACATAGAGCAGTCCAGAGGTGGACACACTGAAAATTATTACTCATTGCATTCAGTCATGGGGTAATGCCATAGCACGCATGGCTGCTACTGGACCAATGGCCTGTCTTGGTAGAACACAATTTACAAATATTTGGAGCAAATTCTAACAGCTGCTGCCTCACTCTGACCAATTACAGTCCCACTCTGAATATGGTGCTTGGGAGTCAAGGCCTCCCCTTCAGCTACAAGTTTTCTGCACAAATTAATCTAGCTTACAAATCACGTGCTGCAACTGGGAAAATGGACAGACTTCAACCTTATTGCTGAAGCTGCTTCACTGTGCAGAAAAAGATAATGCAAAAGTTTTTGACCAGTGAAAGAGAGCATGAGGACAAGGATAAATCTGTAACCCAAGGTGTAGTCTCAGGTCTGGAAAGATCCGGTTTTTTTATTCAATGTCACTTGGTGACCGTTACACGTGAAAAGCAAAGGCAGAATTTGGCAACCTGTGCTTCCAGCTTTGTCCCTGCTGTTCAATATTGCGCTTGAACCAGGCCCCTAAAACACTGCTTTGAAAGTCAACAGATGAAACCCCTCAGGACCGGACTGGCTTTATACATGAAACACTTGCCAAGGTATTCAGGCAGAGGAAGAGCTGAGCTCAAGCAGATATATACAGCACAAAACATATTAAATTCCCTAAGCTGAGAATTTGTATCAATATCCAGTACCTATAAAGCCCTGACACTTCCCTTGTAGGGCAGCAGCTGAGTTTGTTTTCACAGCTGCAATTCAGTAACTTCTCTCCAGGGACACATCCAAGGCATCCCAAGACACAAGCCCTATGCTTACCTCCTTCCTTTCCCTTACTTCAGGGGCTACAAAATAAATGAGACTGGAAATAATCAAGTGATAAAAAAAATCATGTTATGACTTAGATAAATTGAATTATGAGCACTGCATGTCACAGTTTGCTGTCTCAGGAGCTCAGTGCCACAGAAACAGTGACAGGATGGGCTTACCAAGGCAGTTCATCTCAGCTGACCAAAATACACATTGCCACCTGTCCTAGGAGAACGAAAACTTGAAGACTTGAACTTAAATCCTTCCCAAGTCTCATTTCTGCACCCTGGCTGGTTGTTAACAGCCGTTCATACACACGATTGTGTCTCCTACAGAAACCCAAGTGACACCCGCATTTAGGGTCAGGCCAGCCCCAGATTGACTATGGCACTGTGTGTGTGGCTGTGAGAGGGACTGTAACCAAGTGGTATGAGGACAAGGGGACACAGGCTGTGGCAGCACACACAAAGCAATGGAGAATGTCATCAGCCTTACAGAGGAGATGCTACTTGCAGCATGGAGTGACAGGGAATCTGGGAACAAAGATGAGCCAAGTCTGAAGTCTGCACTCTTTAGAATGCAGTGGAAAAATCAATTTCCCAGTTCTGTGTCCTGAAATATAAGTTTAAAAAGTGGCAGAAAAAAGCCAATTTCTACCAGATCACAAATCTTGGAAACAGCAAAAGAAACACATCCAAAAAGAGAACCTGAATTTCACAGCCCATGATGCTTCTAAATGGCATATGCTGTTAAAGAAAAACCAAATGAACATGCACAAATTGCCTGACAGCAGAGGTATGGGATGAATTATGGATATTTTCTAGCATATGCTACTATTTTGACACTCTGCCATGTTGTGCCAGACAGTAACCGGGTCAGAGGAAGAAGGAGCAGAACGTCAGTGAAGCCTGTGCTCAGAGATGTTTGGCATGGCAAAGCCCAGGCTTTCCAGGCTGGAGGGAACACTGCTCGCCTTTTGACTAAACAAAGCTAGAAAAAGATTTGTGCCCCAATTTTTGTCTTATAGGTTGTGCTAAGCATAACGTGACTCTGGAGTAAGAGAAGTAGGCCAGGTGAAGGCAGAATCACCACTGCCTATTTACTGAAGGCATAAACCAACAGTTATTCTACATCTGATATACTTCTTGCCTTTCCTAAACATCTCTTTTTCAGTTAACTGAAAAATTATATACACATGACCATCATCAGAACAAAAGACTTTTTTTTAAACTCAAAATATATTGCACTAATACCAGATGAAAAAATTAAGTTTTGTATCACCTTTTCCCCTTTTTTCTACATTTGAAAGGACTATTGCGTGTTCTGATAGTTATTTCACTAGCATACAGCAAACGAAACCTAATTATCTTCTCTATTAAATGCATTTAATGTAAGTACAGATTCATTTATTTTCTTGCATGGAAAATGGTGGTAGTCATAGTATAAGGGCAAACTCAAATGATTTATGTGAAAAAATGTGATGGATAAATCCGATAACTTTTAATGGATGAAACTGAACTGGTTTGACCTTTTTTATGCCATTGTTTCAGCTAGAGCAGCTAATTATTTTGCAGATATCTCAGCTTATCCCAGTTCACTACCACCACAGATTAGTACCACCAATGACTTGCTAGGGAACTGCTGGTGTACAGATGCCAGTTTTCATCTATTGCAGCTTCTCTGTTTTGTTCATTATCGGCTCCTCATACAGGGGAGCACTATGATCATAGAGCACATAATCATGAAATTACTAAGTATAAAAGGAAATACTATTTCTCTGCCATTGGTGTTACTAAAATAAACTAACAGAATAATTTCAGTTCTAGTGATCTTGCTTTAGAAATCATGCCAAAGAGTTAGGAGGAGTTTAGGAAAAAATTACCAGCAAAAACTGCAAAAGTGAGATCTTCAGAATATCCAAAGAGGTATGCCTTAATATCTTGTAATTGCTTTACAGCTCTCTTGCATCACTATCATTTACAAATAATCTCATCATTTCACATTCTATACAAATGAAGGTTGTTGTATTGTGTTTTTTTTTTGTTTGTTTGTTTGTTTTTTTTTAACAAATCAATAACTGGTTTATTAGCTTTCCAAGTAATGAGAATCTGCAAAGATTTTGCTTAAATATAATTAATACTCAAAATCCCTTCTTGAAGTTTTTGCAAAATACTGGTTGTTAGGTACCTTCTGACAGAATTTCCATGATATACTTGAATAATGCTAATTATAGGCAGCAGATAAAGAGCTTTATTGGATGAGTTATTTGTTTCTGAGTCAGCCTCCAAAACAATTCAGTCAAATAGACTGCTAGCAGAGAAATGCAAGCTAAAAAAAATAAAAAATAAGTATAAAATGTCTGATTTTTTTGTTTATCCTTTCTAAAAGGACAGATAATGTAAAAAACAACCAACAGCCACAAACAAAACCAATCCAGATCTGTTTATAAGCAGGAGGAGTTGCATTTTTAATGCTGGCACAGTTTATGTGATTTATGTTTGTCAGGTTGCCTACTCGCCTGAAAGATACCAAGGTTTGCTGACATTGTCTCATTTCTTCTCTGTAGATTATTATCTTCCATCGCCTCCCACTTTCTGTAGCTTTCTGCATATTTACAAGCAGAACTTGAAACAAAGAAGGGAGGTTTAGTTTTCTTTCTTTCTCCTATCTCTCTAAGGAAAGAATAAAAGCAGGATATTTAAGACAAGAGGATTTTATATGGTGAAGAAGTTATTGCTTACATCCTAAGGTGCTAGCTGAGAAGATGAAGTTGACAGCAAACACCATATGAAATTTACATGTGCCCACTCCAATAGTGGGAAAAAAAAGGATTGCAACAGTTTATTTCTGTCATAACATACAAGCTGTTAGCAAATTCAGACAATTCGTCCCATATAGCATCTCCATGTCCAGCCATCTCCCTCACCACCCCTACTGCTAAACCCTGTCATCTCACACACCAAATGCGGTACCCTGCTGCTCCCTTGGCTTCTCACATTTACACCTTCCTCTCCTTCTGCTTTGCTGACATATGAAATGTCTCGCTGTCAGAATAACTTTCCTCACTTCTTGTCTATTTAACTTCCTTTTCCAAAGCTTTTCACTTCTTACCCGTGCACCTCCGATAGAAAAGGTTTTAATTTTAGTAATTATATTATTACACACAACAAGCTAAATACATCCAAAATAGTAACTGCCATTAGCACCTAGAAACTACCACATAATGAATACTAATAGCAACTACTCATGGTAAACAAGATCTGTATGGGCAAGGCAGGAACACAGGCTGCAGGAACAGAGATTTCAAAGGAGGCACCATGACATTTAAAGTTATTTAAAGACACATAGCTAAAAATCAAATGTTTCTATTTGAGAGGAAGAGATGTTTTCTTCCAGAGCAGATTGTGCTTGGTCACAATAGAATGATCAAGAGCACAATACATACTGTCTCACTTGTTCAAATTCAGCTTGCTTAGAAGCACGTATATTTTTATTTGACAAAGACAAAATTAACCATTTCAAAAGCATGACAGTGTCTTTCATCTTCTGTAGTGGATGTTCTATACTCTTCAGCAAATGCAGTGACGTATTGCTGAAAAACAACATAGTAGCTTAAAACCCATTTTCCAAAGGATAAAAGTGGACTGATCGGAAACTACAATGAAATTCACTGAACAGAAACATTAAGAACAGTTTACTAGTTGCAGACATATGCAGATGCTATGCTTTTGTAGTGCTGTATATAAGAAAGTGCATACAGCAGGAAACCATTATCCTGCCTAGGAATTCTTTCCAAGTCCTATCAACACAGAATTTCTGAAGCCCTGTGGATGCACTGTGGTTGTGGCTCCATGAAATCGTGAATTAATAAAGATGTCTCATGGTGGATCAAAACTGCCTGGAGACATTGCAATAAAATTCTAAAAAGTGTAGATTGGGTATGAGAGTCCAAGTATATCCCAACACATTTTTTCTGGAAGGTCTCTGCAAGCTCAAAATGGATCATGTATCCCCAAGTCTACAAAATATGAATACAAAGAGTGAAGCTGGCCTGAAAAAATACATGGGTTAGCATACCTTATCCGGATCAAATTTATACCAGAAGAAGCTCCAAGTGTGCACTTTTTATATCAGACTAAAACAAACATTAATTGATACATAATCTAGAAAACCTCATATTCACTAACTAGTTTAACAATACTACAGAAGTAAATAGCTTCAGCATGTACCCAGTTGGCATCATATTAATCTACATTTAGCAGTCACTGGCCATCCAAGCGGCCCCTAATTATAAAATGGTTTAACAGCTCTACTTTAAAGTGAAGAGGGATGCTAGAATTTTCAGTGAATTTATGCTGGAAAAGTTAACTCCTCCAAGAAATTTTATAAGCCTATTGTTATTTAATAATGTGATTGATGATCTTATAAACACGCTTTCGAATTATTCCAAAATAATGAAGGAATTATGCGTGTGGTTTCTTTTTCAGTCACTAGAATGAGGCATATGGGAATTAGGGAGTTGGGGGGGATAGAAAAAGTGACAGATACAAGGTGTTTTGTTAGCATCAGAAGAAATGGAGAGCAGTTTGCATGCACGGCTGTTTGCTGCTCTGGTCTAACATGGTCATCTAAATACTTCCCCAAATACAGTGTGGTTACCTTTATTTATGAAAAGAATTAACTTAGGGAATGTTATTACTCTAAGATTTTTCAAGATGTCTTCGAAGCACCACTGCTGATTTACACGGTTGAATCAAACATACATCTGAAAGGTACAAAAACCAAGCTCTGTGACTAAAGATAAACACACTGGCATATAGAAAGGCATGATCAGCTTCATTTGCCATTTCAACTTCTAGGCCACGATCCAGACATTCTGGAGAGGGCACTGCAAATGTTCTTTCAGTTGAACATATCTGGGAAGAGATACCATGACTTTATCACTCTCTCTCAGCACACTAATTAGAAGAGGACTGGAAGGACACGTGTGATTCCAGCCTGCCCTATGCACAATGCATTCTTACGTGTAGACTGATGTTTTCCTTTTTAGAACAAGGGGAAGCTTAGGAGTTAGATTCACTGTTTTGATTACAACCAGAATGGGAAGAAGTGAGATCAACCAATAATGCTTTGTGAGAGGCTGCAGTCCCAGACTTGGAGCTTGCTCTGTCCTCCCTGCTTGCCACCATCTGCTCTTCCAGACTCCCCCATCTGCCTCTTCTGCCACTGCTAAACACTCTTGATTCTTTTATATACATTTTGAGACTCTCCCCTATTACTTCTCCCACCGCCTTATTAACTAAATATTTCCAAAGCTCATTTCAAAGGGTCGTGCCTCTTGCAGCTACAGAACTGAACTTCTCCAAGGCCACACCATTCTTCCAAACATCTTCCACCAACATTTTGCTTTTCCTTAACCTAAAACTTCTCAAATCTCACTGTTAACTTGCTATGTACTGATTGGCATTACATTCCCTGGACAATTTTCTAACCTCTCATCTACAGACCTCCTGGTCCCTTCTGACTACTAACAATCCTTTTCACTTTTGACCTTGAGATTCTCGTTTCTCTTCCACCAACTCCCTACTCCTGCTGGACAGAACAAAGCTGACTATGCAGGGAAGCATGGAAAATAAAAGAGTTTTGCTTTTACAATCACTTCTCAAGTCAGATGAAGCCACATCTTTCCACCAATGTATCTTTTTCTGCCTTTTTGTAACCAAGTCTACCTAAGCAATATCCATCACTTAGAAAACAAACTTGATAACTTCATAGAAATACTTGTATCTTCTGTAAACTGCAAAACTGCAGATGTTACAATGTCACAGGTATGAATGGACAACCAGAATATAATGAGACCTATAAAATGAGAACAATGCTACAGTTGGTCAGTATATAATTAGGGACAGAATCAGCTTGAATACAACAGAGTAACTCATACAAAATGCTGTTACATGTGAACATGGTTGGGCAAGGCAACTCATGCCATTTTTATGTTTATGACAGAATAAAGATCTCTACAGCTCAGAGACTTCAAGACATTGGGATGCTTTTTGTAACTTTTAATTTATTATTTAAACCTCCTGGAAACCCAGAGTGGAGAAATATGGAACTATAAGCTATGATTACACCATATGAGTCATAGAAGTGAGGAGGGACTTGCTAGCACTGAACATGACTTCATCATGAACTCAAACATTTTTGTAATTGATTTTGAGAATTAATATTACACTATAAAATTAGAAGTGCAGACAATTCAGACTGAGTCCTCAGACTCCATCATTTTTTCTCACTACCACTAACTTGTGATCTCTGGACTCAAAATCTGATCTTCTGGAGATGTTTCTCACCAATTCAATTCCAAGGGTGGAGAACCATGAGGCCCGGGAACCTCTTCACAGAAGCCCACACTGAACAGAGCGATGACATGGATGCAGAATCCATCTGTTGTTGTCTTGTTAGCTTGGAAACTTAGCAAAAATGAGCTATCACAATCGGAGAGCTTGAAAGAAGCACATGGAGTACATTCCTGTCTCTGCTGCATTTTGCAGCTTGTGCTACCAGTAGTGCTGTTAGGAGTAGCCAAGGCAGCTGGTTTATATATAGGTTGGACACGCATAAATGAGCTGCTGTGTAATGGCTCCTTGAAGCATTATTCTGATGGATGAAGTTGCCTTCTATGCTCTCTCCATACCAAGATGGATTTCACCTAGGTAATATACTTCATTTGAGAGCGATAGTGATAGCACTAATGCGTTTGTCGTGTTTGGCTTTGCCATATTCAGGTCATCACTTTTCTCCAGTGCTGTGATGGCTGAAGTGAAGTTACAAAGTTATACGAGCTAAATAGCAACAGTATTAACTAGAGTTTTGGCTGCATACATCTAGCAAAATAAATAAATAAATAAATAAATGAAACAAAACAAAAAAACCATAAGAAACAATGACATGAAGAAAGAGAGATTAATATTATTGATGAAATTTAGATTATTTTTGTATGGCTAGAATGCATAAAAATCCCAGAAACCAAAGGAAGTGGTTTAAGCACTCTAAGTATCAACAAATTGTTTATTCCCTTGCAAGTCAGACTGCTGGAGAACATATTTAACTTACATCATTCCCACAGTTATCCTGTGCATCAAAGAGATGATTATTTATGCAACAAGACGTAACTGGGGAAACAGTTTTTCTGAGATAATCACACCCCTGGGACACTGCAAGGCTAAAGGTTCATTACTGCTGAGAAGAAAAGTGTATTTTGTTCTGAAGTTTTATATTCCAAACTGCACTTGCAGCCAAGCTTCATGTTTCATTCGGATTAATAAATCCTTTTAGGTTGCTCACCTCACGTGTCCATCAGAATATTTCAATCAGCTCAAGAAAATTTCTTAACCCATCATTTTCCACAAAAGGCCACAGTTTTTGGAATGATTATTTTAGTTTAATTTTAATGACAACAACTGAGCAGAATATATCCAAACGATATGCTAGTGTAAGTACAGAAGAGTATAACCTACAAAAAGTGCCAAAGCAATACTGAAATGACAGTATGACAAGTTTGCATACGTAACTCAATTTTTTAATAAATGAACTCCGAAAAATACAAGTACTTATAGCCAATTACCTGAGTTACCAAAAGAGATATGAGTATTTTCCACAAAAGGCGACACCCTTGCAGCCTGATGGCACCTCAGAGGTGCCCAAAATGAACTGGGCATAAGATGCAAGGACAGCATGCTGCTTACCGCCAATGAAGATGTAATGCAATGAGGAGCTCACAGGGAAAACCTTTGTGCATCACTGTGTGCTCCTAGAAGTAAGGCCAGAGAGTGCTATTTAACTACTTCCCCCAAAAAAAACAACTCCTCTGACTAATCATTTTGATAAGCAGGGCCTTGGGCAGAAATATTTGAAGCCCCTCACAATTTGAAATGCACATTTAAATCAACAAAGAAAACAAATTTCAAGAAACAAGTGTAATAGACTTTGGGCAGAAAAGAACAATGTGACTCTCTCCTCTCTTTGTTTATTTGGAAAGCAAAATAGATATTATCAGTTGTCTACATGAATGTTTATTCTAACCTGTGGTAACGAATGAGAAATCTCTCTATGGAAGTGACATATAACAACTATATGCATGCTTATCTTTCTCCCAGTGGGATAACCGTTTCTGCTCCAGACTCTCTATTCATTCTTCTTTTTTTTTTTTTTTTTTTTTTTTTTTTTTTTTTTTTTTTTTAATATTTTACAGAGACATCTTCCATCTCTCCATAAGCTAAATCACATTTTGAGCATACACAGTGATTAGAAATATTACAGTCTCCTTCCCCCCTTTCTTTTTCTGGGAAGAAAGAGTGTGAAATAGTCATCTCTTGTTTGCCTGTTTACACAATCTGTTTTTCCTCTGGTCTAAGGAAGTATTTTGCTTTCATAAATTTTCCCATGCTTTAGATTTTAACGGATTCTTTTAGTTTGATTTAACAACAACAACAACAAACCCTGTTTATTCATTAATTTGGTGCTTTCATTTTCTCCCTTTTCTCTGATCTGTTTCCAGCTCAACTTGTTTAGCTGTGGTAGGGAATTTCTTTCACTTTTTTTTTTTTTTTTTTTTTAAACCTGTGCCACAAGCAATTATCATTTCTCAAGACTCGAAGGCTTCCTGAAACTCCCTTTATGATGAATTTAATTCAAAAATAGGTCATTAAAGAGCAGATATAATTTCCAAATGTTACATCTCTTGGTAAGTCAGATTTAAGCTTCCATATTCTTTTGCTATCATAATTAACAGACAACTTCAGAGACACACAGAAGACAAACGATCTGTGGACAGTAGCCCTGGTGGTGAGAATTCCAGTAAGATATTTCATCTCTTGGAGTCTAAATATAATACATCTAGCACTAAAGAAAATGTCTGTTCTTAAAATAATTATCAAAGATAGAAGAACAGAAAGAATATCCTTCAACAACAACATGCTGTGCTCTGCATGTCTCCGGAATCGTATTCATTTACTGCATCAATTAATGTAACGGGTGCCTTAGAAATATGTACAGATCCATTGGACGAGCGATACAGCTTTGCACTTAATATAAGCACCAGTTCATAAGAAAAAGATTTTCTTGCAGTTTATCAAGGTAAGAGAGAGATTCTCATTTTGTGTATATAAGGATGAGTGTTGTCCTAATGGCATGAAACTATAACTTAGCACACCCCACTGTAAACAGCTGAGAAATGACTGATCTATAATCTTGTCTAGATTCAGAATGAAAATACCCAACTTCTCACACCTACCCCTTAAACGAGAGTAAAATACATAACGAACATGCAAAGCATGTGAAATGGGAAGAAAATGTTACGCAGGTTGCTCTGAAAGTAATGCCTCCTATTTATTCCTGAGGAAACTACAATAGATACAGAGAGTACAATAACACTGTTTGATAGAGAAGATTCACAGCTACAAAACATTCTTTTTCAGTATGATCAACACCTTTAGCTACACATTTTCACCAGTGATGAGCAAGACACTGCATGCCATGCACTTAAAAATCTGTAGCATGGAGGTGAACCACTGTTACTGTTGCTGAAATGCACCCCCCACTGTTTCTCTGTGCTCGTATCCACCATTTGGTCTCCATAAACATTTAGCAAGTGTCAATGAACATCAATGTGTACCATTTTTTCTGCATGGAGGAATTCAGTGATCTCACTTAGCTTCATACACCCCCACGTCAGACACCGTGGTATCAGTGTTTTACTGCTGCCATCTGTCACACAGCAACAAAATATAATGGAATATTGTTGGGAAGGTTCAGCCTCAACTGCCATAACACCAACATCCATTTCTGATGTTGTAGGCCAACATCTTAAAAGAGGTGTTAATTTTGGAGCAGCCCTCATACTAGCACTACATTTTAAGCTGCCCTTGAACAGGATGAACCTTCTTTTATTTCGATAGTTTGTAGAAAAGAGCACAAAGTGATCCAGATTAGTAATCCTTTCTCTTTCTCTTGCTAATAACACTCAAGTGTCCATTACACTTTTATGCCTCTGTTTATTGAGTATTAAAATCAAGGTGATTATAATTACACTACAACCGATTGTTTACGAGAGGAGATGAAAACATGGAGAAAAAATGTCAATAAATGATTAGAACAATGCTTCAAGAGAGAAATAAAATCAGAAGAGAAAGCATTGAGCACATCTCTCTAGGCCTTGGAATGAGCAATATAAAAGTAGGTCAGATTTACCAGTCTGTGCTACATATCATCATACGACTTTAAGAAGATTCTCCCTGTTACACTATTGAATAATAATCAACTCAAACTTCATCATTAGTGGTTGGTTTTCCCAGGTTGTCATTACACAAATGCTCCTCTAAGCAGGTCCACATTTCCATTAGATTTCATCCAACTGAACCACCTCTAGTTTTCTTGTGGAAAGGCAACCAAAGGGATTCTATTTAAAAACAGAATTTCAAACAGAAGGACTCGATGTAGACAAAGTACTAACTGTATTCCTAATTTTTTCTCTCATCATAAGACGTTACACTTAGCTCACATACTACTTCAAAGGTGCTAAAATTTAGTTTGCTCTGATGGTATCATAAGCAGCAAATGCTACTATAAGCCTCACCTCCAAAAATAGATATTACAAACCATTTTGCTGACTGATACAATTTGTAAACAAAATTGCTTAACAGTACGTAAGCCACAGAAACAGAAGTAGTACCTCAGAACTACTAAAACCCTGATGTTTGAGTTTACTAAGGAGATGGTGAGTATTTACAGCACGAGCAGGTTTCATTAAGGAAGGACGGAGATCCATGACTCTTTTAAAACAGCAGAAAAGGTATCTCATCACATAGCTTTGAGACCAGCTGAGCCAATACTAGAGTCCTTGTTTTTCCCTGACAGTAAAAATGGTCCTAATTAAAAACAAAAAAAAAAAAAAAACAAAAAAAAAAACCACCACAGTCCTTTCACAGTGTAGGAGAAAGTATGTTACTGCTTTCTATGCCTTGTGAGAACTTCTTTTTACATAACAAAACTGTAAGACAGGCTGCTTCCTAACAATTGGGGGGGACAGACCAGAAGATGTTGGTCAGTTTACTATCTTGGCCTCCCTGTGCCAAACATCTTTTCTAATCATTCTAACTCCCTGAACTAAGGTATAGAACAAGACTTGCTGGGGCAAGATTAATTGAACCAAAACGAATCCTCTCTGAGTCAAAAGACAGTTGTTACACTACAACTATGAAATTCTTATTCTTAACTGTGTATTATTTTTTGGAATGATACTTTTTATATACTAGTCATAAAAGGAAACACATTACAATTCATTTTCAAGGAAAAATTAAAGATGGAAGAAATTACATACTCTTTTGGGATTTGTGGTTTTAATTAGGCTTATAATTTCTGCAATTAGATCCACAGTAATTTCCTTTCTGAGGAATACTTACTATATAGAAATATATTAGATACAGATATGTTAGAAGAAATGAATTGTATTGTGTTGAAGCACTGCTGTTTCTCTAAGCTACAGGCTGCTACAGCCACAATGTGGGGCAACCTCAGAAATCTTTATGATGGCTGCAAATGGAAGCAGCCTGTTTCCACGGGAAAAGAGGGTTCTAGCCAAGGAACTGGCAGGACTTATTGACAGATGTTTAAACTAGGTATGAAGGGGGAAGGGGACAAAATGAGAGAACGTGGGCCCCTTACCAAGTGAGGGGGGCATTCTGGTAATGGGGGATGCTGAGAAGGCAGAGATACTAAACACCTTCTTTACTTCCGTCTTCAGTGAAAAGGCTCTCCCTCAGGTTTTCCATACCGTGCAGGTTAGTGAGAGGGTCTGGAGAATGGGGGACTTCCCTTTAGTCAGGAAAGAGGTGGTCCGTGAGCGCCTAGGCAGTACTAAGGTCCACAAATCCATGGGACCTGATGGGGTGCATCCACGTGTGCTGAGGGAGCTGGCAGAGGTCACTGCTGAACCTCTCTCCATCATCTTTGAGAGGTCTTGGAGGACAGGGGAGGTCCCTGAAGACCAGAGGATAGCCAATGTCACTCCAGTCTTCAAAAAGGGCAAGAAGGAAGACCCAGGTCTTCCTGTCAGCCTCACCTCTGTCCCTGGAAAGGTGATGGAACAGCTTGCGCTGGATGCCATCTTCAGACAACTAGAAGAGAAGGGGTTTATCAGGAATAGGCAGCATAGGTTCACCAAGGGGAGGTCGTGCTCGACCAACCTGGTGGCCTTCTACGATGTTGTCACATGCTTGGTGGATGGGGGGAGAGCAGTAGATGTAGCCTACCTTGATTTTAGAAAGGCATTTAATACTGTCTCCCACGACATCCTTATAACAAAGCTGAGGAAGTGTGGGATAGACGAGTGGACAGTGAGGTGGGTTGAGAACTGGCTGACTGGCAGAGCGCAGAGGGTCGTTGTTGGTGGTGCAGAGTCTGGCTGGAGACCTGTAACCAGCAGTGTTCCTCGGGGGTCTGTGCTGGGTCCAGTCTTGTTCAACATCTTCATCAGTGACCTTGGTGAGGGGACAGTGGCCACCCTCAGCAAGTTTGCTGATGATACGAAATTGGGAGGATTGGCTGACACACCTGAAGGCCGTGCTGCCATTCAATGAGACCTGGACAGGTTGGAGAGCTGGGCAGTAAGAAACCGGATGAGGTTCAACAAAAGCAAGTGTAGAATCTTACACCTAGGGAGGAATAATTGCATGCACCAATACAGGCTGGGGGATGAGCTGCTGGAGAGGAGCTCTGCAGAGAGGGACCTGGGCATTCTGGTGGACAACACTTTGGCCATGAGCCAACAGTGTGCCCTCATGGCCAAAAAGGCCAATGGCATCCTGGGGCGCATTAAAAAGAGCGTGGCCAGCAGGTCGAGGGAGGTGATCCTCCCCCTCTACTCTGCCCTGGTGAGGCCTCATCTGGAGTACTGCATCCAGTTCTGGGCTCCCCAGTACAAAAAATACAGGGACCTCTTGGAAAGCGTCCAGCAGAGGGCCACAAAAATGGTGAAGGGCCTGGAGCATCTCCCCTGTGAAGAAAGGCTGAGTGAACTGGGTCTGTTCAGCCTTGAGAAAAGCCTGAGAGGGGATCTAATCCAGGTGTATAAATATCTGAGGTGTGGGGGCCATAGTGGTGAGGCCAGTCTCTTTTCAGTGGTACATGGAGACGGGATAAGGGGAAACGGACACAAGCTGCAGCATAGGAAGTTCCGCACAAATGTGCACAAGAACTTCTTTACGGTGAGGGTGACGGAGCACTGGAACAGGCTGCCCAGGGGGGTTGTGGAGTCTTCTTCTCTGGAGATGTTCAAGTCTCACCTGGATGCCTACCTGTGTGACCTGGTGTAGGGAACCTGCTTTGGCAGGGGGGTTGGTCTTGATGATCTCTAGAGGTCCCTTCTAACCCCGACAATTCTGTGATTTATGTCCTCATCCTGTCTTTATACAAGCGAAGTCCAATGGAAATGAATTAGAAATTATGTCTAAATACTTTCTAGTGAATACCACTTGTTCATATCTTAAGTTACTTCATTCTTTCATATTAAAAGAAACAAAAACAAAAATATTAATCTCTCCCAACCAATTGTTTGCTACTAACTTAAAGTTACCCAGTGATTCTGGTGATGGTTTATAGGACTAAACAGACTTCAGAGCAGCTCAGCAGTAATATTTAATCCTTACAGAAATGTGGGCTGTACCTGCAAATTAAGGCCAAGCCAAGAAGGAATTCTAGTAAGAATCACTTTTTTGGCCTTAAAAACATCTCAAGTTTTCTTGAGGCCAATACATAAGCAAATAAAAGACTGCACTATGGTGGTCTACCTGCAAACATGTTGTGTGTGTTCAAGCAGGAATTGTGTATATGAGGTATAGGCATATACTTTTTTTATTTCATTAGTGGAAAGCAGCAAGGTAAGAGTCTTTAGCTAATTTTACACAGTATTTCAATAATAACGTGCTAAACAAGTTTAGGATAAAGTATACTATAGACAACAGATCTACCCAGGAAATTATTAACCACAACGCAAAACAGAATGTTAACCCTAAATATACCATAGATTGTTGCAGGAAATAGATAAAATTCTTAAGACATAAGTGGAAGGACTTGTGAAAATGGAACTAGAGCTGTTTTGCAACTCATTGGAAGAAGAGTGGCAAGTTTGGGTGGAATGAGTTTTGGAACTTTTAAATGAAAACAAAGAGAGAGATTAAGTGTGCCAAAGTGAGCTGCAACATCAACAACAAGAACTCAGTCAAACTGAACCCATCCAAAACTCCAGGGTCAATCCCAGCATCACTTCCGTGTTTCTTCCGACTCAAAGAGCTGCACTTGGTTAAAATATGTTGTTTTGTTTTGTTTTGTTTTTTTTTCCTCCTCTCTACAGCTGCTGTGCCTCTAAGCAATGTTTTCCCCTTTAATTCACAGTCCATGATGTATTTCATAATTTTAATAACCCTTCTAGTTTAAACAGAGACTATGACTGTCAAATTATTATCAAAAAATGCCTATAAAAGGAACAAAAAAGCCATGTATAAGATCAGGTGTGGCTCCTACAGGGCAAGTTACTTCCAAGCAGGCAGATTTTGCAACCTTCTAACTGGCTTTTTTCTACAGTAGCACTTGTTTTTTGGCAAAGCACAAGAAACAGAATCCTACCCTTTCCTTTTTGCTAAATACATACATACATTGCTCAAGCACCAAAAAAAGAAGCAAGGCATGGAAAAAAAAGCAAAGACCAATGGATTGTGGAAGTGATTGATGACACAGGTGTGAGTGTGCAGGAATACCTTGGTTCCATGTGGTGCCTCTCTGGGGAACTCCCCTCACTGCTGAAAGCAGCGCACTGCTGCTACCACTAAGCCCCTCCCCGCTGGGACATCTGGAAGCCACACTAAGAGTTCTGTCTCTCTCAACATAGAAAATTTATATCCAAAATGACAGCTATGACTACACCTCTGAGATATCTTTCAGGAAGGAAATAGAGTGCACCTGGGTGTCAGTGCATGAAATAGCATGAGAAATGGATAGTGTTATTAATACAAGGTCCTAAATACTTTAATGGGAAGAAAAATTTACCATCCATGGATGCATGTTTCACTTTATTAGAAGCCTTATGGCTTCAAGGACAGAAAGAAACTCACATTACATATGTTTCAGAAGTGCTCCTCTGTGTTTGGCACAGCAGTGCCCACATAGGAGGGAAGCTGCCCGCTGCTAAGGTAGTGTTTGCCTCTCTCATCTTCAAATCCATGAGCACACCCAGGGCAGGATCAGCAGGAACAACTCCTTGCCTGCAGTACCACCTTTTCATTATGTTTCACTCTAAAAAGGCATTTTCTGCATGAAATTTTAACTGACATGACAGCTATTTTGGCTAAACAAGATGTGAACTTGTTTCTTCATCATGGAGCTCTCATTTTAACCTGTGTCAAGGCTTTCATAGGAAAGAGGAAGCTAGCATCTGTGTGAAAGATTTTAATAGAAGCATGCGTCAAAATCCATAGCTAGCTTAAAGGAAAATTGCAGGAAGACATTTCTGCTAAGCTGGATCATATGGAAGACCTTGGACACCCTGAGGTGCTTCCATGCAAGGCTGAGAATGCAAAAAAACTCAGATGGCTCTAAAAATCTTCAGTGAATTATGAAAATCTACCAGACGGAATAAGGCTAGATGAGAAAGAGCACAATGACTTCAGAGGAAGGAACAGCAGGAACCAAGGTGAAACTTGAAAATAAAAATAAATTTCTGAAGATTAGAAGATGAAGTCCTGGTCCAAATTAAAAATATATATTTGATAATGAAGGAAAGATATTACAGTCTGAGAACTTTAGAGGCGATACTAAAATACAGCCTAGTTTATGCAGGCACGAAGGATGGAAAATCTCCACATCAGGTGGCCAATAAAAGGTTTTTATCTTTTTCCATGAGACTTAATGAGTGAGTGGGCCTCACAGTCTGTCATGAGCAAAGCCAGACCATGAAGAGCTGCTGCCTGTGATGGCCCAGGCACAGAAATAACCTTCTAGAAAAGCTTTTCAAAATGCTCCCAACAAGCAGAATAAGGGTAGAAATAGTCACCTGACACCCTGCATCCCAGCTGTGGGGGCATCCCTCTGGCTTGCTGCTCATTAGTGTGATTTTCCATAGGGTGACTCTGGAGACGTGCTGCTAACACTATTTTCCCTGCTATTTTGGGAACAGAAGCTATCTCTTCGGATTTGGAGCACCTTGAGTCTCTGAGTTATCTACGGGTATCTACGTAGGTGTTTGGTGTTGTAGGTAATACCATAAGGTAATTCGCGGTGTATTATTCCTTACTTGAGCCGGAGAGCGTCTGCCTCTAACAGCTGAGATTTTTGATCGTGCACGTAAGAAGGAAGGTTCATCGTCTTTAGTTAGGTGGGCTCGCAGAAGTCTCATCGTCTCCTTCATCTCCTTCACATCCTTCGCTAGACTTGTTTGATTATCCTGATCTTCATCAAGCGTCTCTGATACTGCTACAGGTTTGTCACGGTTAATCAGTTGAGACACTTGCTCCGTCATTCTTGATATTGCAGCAACGGCAGAATGAATTGGGGACAGCAATTGTTCGTAGTTTTGGAGCGTAACAATTAATTCATAAACTAAGGGCGTTCTCTGTTGTTCCTGGTATCTGTCACACGCTGATGTTAGTGTAGCGGCATATTTGTCCGGCGCTGTTGTCACGATTTTCTGCCATATCTCAGGCGTTGTCCTCACTCTTTCAGGGTCGCGGTTTTGTTGTGGGTGGTTAGGAACAAAGTCAGGGTCATACAACATTTCCACCACGCCTATTTCCCTCAAATACTGGATATCCTTTTCAACTGTATCCCATTTTTTCATTGAAATCTTCAAGCTATTTTTGAAGGGATACTTTTCCTTCACAGCTGTTAACACTCGCTCCCAGAGGGAGGCAGCCTCATCCGAACATCGACTAATTCCTCTATCAATAGCTGGATCTCTGGCAATGGCACCTAGTTGGCGAGCTTCATTACCATCCAGAGACAAGCTATGGGCCCCACTGTCCCAACAGCGAACCAACCAGGAAACAATACTTTCATTCAGGCGCCGTGTGAACTCCTTTCTTGAACCTTGGATTTCAGTCATCTTTAGAGGCCGGCGAGTAGTAATAGAGACTTCCTCTTCATCACTCTCTTCTGCATGTCTCTTAGTTTTCGCTTTTGCCTTTCGCGATGGTGGTGGTTCTGAGGAGGGCCCCTCGCCTGGATCTTCCTCCTCCTCCTCCTCTTCTTCTCTTTTTCGTTCAAGACGCGAAGACACTCGTTTCCATTTCTTGCCCTCCACAGGAGCAACTGGTATTGTTACTGGTGTCTCCCGTGATTGATTAGATTTGACTTGGGGATTTTCCCCTTTGGCTTGAACCTCAGCTCGGAAACTCTCTCTCTCCAGAATGGTATTATATAGGGCACGGTAAGCACAAGCCAAACCCCAAATAAGTTGTACCTCCTTAGATTTATGTAAGCCGCATAGTCCCTGACTCAAATACTGGCTTAGTTTCTCAGGATCCCACAGGTGTTCAAGAGTAAAATCCCATGACACTGCGGGTCCCCATGCTTCTAAAACCTTTCCTAAACCTCTCCATATTCCCTGCCAATCATCATTCTCTAGTTTCAGAAGAGACTCCTTTCCCTTATTATGAATGCTTAGGAATACATTCAGGAGAATTGATGACACGAACAACAACATGAGTATTAATTCAAGATTCGAAAAACGTTTCACAAACCGAGAAGAAAACCCGGAGACTGGTCTGAACATCGTGTTGTTTGTAAAATTAGCTATTCCATTTGGGATGTAGTTGTTTGAGAAATTAGCCATTCCTTCTGGGATGTAGATGTCAAAGTTCAAATCATACCACATTGCAAATAGGTAAAACATAGGTGTCTCCATCAGTGCCCTTAGATAGTTATATACGGATGCAATTCCAAAACACACAAGTGTGAGATGGATTATTGGCCAGTAGGTTGTGACTAACACCATTGCTTTAAATCCTTTACCCAGCACCCCCACGATAACGAGTGGGTTCATCACTGGTGCTTGCTAAAAAGGGGTTAATGAATTGAAGCTAACAAGAGGAGGGAAAAAAAAAAGAAAAAAAAAACGCACTACCCAGACTAAGTAGTGCTCAAAGTTTACAAATATCCCAGAACACTGGCAGTACGCCTAATCTTTCAAGGTCAGGTTTTCCAGCACAGAAACCTGAACTACTGATAATGCTCCCTAACGAAGCTCTCTAAGAGCAGAGAGAAAAAGAGATTCGTTCAAAAAGCTAAAAAGCAGTCGCCCCACGTTGGGCGCCAAAAAATCTGTCACGGATTTGACCAGATCAATCTATGTCCGTGACAGGGGCGACAGGCCTCTGCCCTCCCCCCCCACCCCAGTCCCACAAAAATGGGAAGGAAGGAAGGGAGGAAAAGAACAGCGGCAACAATCTATGGAGGAAAACTTATTTTACTATAATATCGGAATACAAGATAACACAATAGATACAATTTAATTGAAATTGAGATTAATAAATCAGACGAGATGAGAGAGAGAGAGTTCCCGGGACCGATTCAAACCTGAAAAGCTTGGAACGGCTAGGAAAGCACCCTCCAGCACCCACTGCCAGGCAGCAAGAGAGCGCCCCCCCCACCCGGAAGGGCCAGATCCCGTGACTTCTGTAATGTACAGGGATAGGTAGCTGGGATTGGGCAGTGACACTTTAATGCCCCGTACACTACATGATGTTTTGATGTGGAATACTGAAACCCAAAAACAAAAAAAACAAAAACAAAAAACATAGAACCATGACAAGTGTCCATCATTGCCTTCTTTCCTTTATCTGTGGAATGACGTTGATGATGCAAGTTGCTATAATGCTTGAATACATACCAAGCAGGTGACCTTGCAGGTATTTCAACTGTATGCAAGTACATTTTAGTAGCATCCTTTGTTCAAGTACAGACAGAAGTGAGGTAAATGTAAGAAATGGGTGGTATTGGCAGCATTTTGTTGACTTGTTGAATGGACCAAAAGTGGCAAATTGTTTTATATCGTACTTAATATAATACATCACGTAAGAAGGCTGTTTTGCCTACATGTCCATTATTTATTTGGATTTCTTTCTGTTGTGTAGATCTGCATATAAACAACTCTTTATCACTTCATACACTCTTTCAATGTAATGTACAGTCTGGTAATACTAAATCTCTTTTTTTTTTTTTTTAAGTTGACTTGTGGCTTCTTCTACGCAGACAAAAGAGTTGTACTAGGCAGAACTGATAGTTGTTTCTTGCTTGCATCTAGAGTTTTGTTTTACTGTGTAATTTACTTCTTTCTCTTCTCTCTAATGGATAGCATAGCAATGATTTGTGTGGCATAATATATTACTATTTGCAAGAATATGGAATGCTAAGATTCCTTTTCTGCCCTCTTTATTTTCTGGCAGCCATAAGGTGTAAGCCCTTCTTACTCCCTTTACATTGGCAACTTTAGCTCTTCTATCAATATGCATGGTTTGGCTTCAATGAAAATTGTGCCTGTGTACATCTGTGGCTTAGTGTATACAGTGAAGGAGTTCCTATGTTTGATATTGATATCATAATCACTTTTTTGGCAGTACATGCAAAGATTTGGAAAGCTTGATTTAGCTTGCATATTTCTTTTCCACGTTTTCAAGTGCTGCTGTATGGAAGGACTGCTTTAGAGGGTGAATTTGACCACTTTTTGCCATAAATGTTTTTATTTTTCAGAAGCTCTTTTTCATTTTTAATTGTAAAATAACTTGATATCAAAACATGACATTGCTTTGTTTCTTATTTAAGTTGAGGTGACGTTGGAACCCGTGCTTTAATACCACGTTATGTTTCATTTTTGGAGTTCCTTGTAGGAGTAACAGACTGCAAAGTGCGGCTTTTTCTGGATTGTGGCTTGGACCTTCAGATTATCTGAGTGTCTGTATGTCATACATGGTTCTCTAGGTTTGTAGTGACATTCTCCTTCACATGTGGCGATGTTCTCTAAGTTTTGAAACGAAAATCGAGAATCAAAATAGATGCATTCTAGAATACAGAGATTCTACTCTGATCTACCTTATGAAACAAAACATCATTGTAAAATGCTTTGTATTCTCATAACAGGAAAGAAATATTTGTATACTAAAGCTTAAATAATATTTTCTGTTAAATTGCAGTGTTATAAAAAGATCCTGATTAAGAATGCTGGAGTATCTTTGACCTCTCATTCCCTTCCTTCTAGGATAATTTCTCTTGTTTGCATGTGGGTAAAGCAAAATATGTTATATATATATTTTTTTTTTCAGTTGTGGTTTTAAGTGTGTGTGTTTTCTTAACTTATTTAGAGAAGCAGTAAAACCCTTCCAGCATTTCTCTAAAAGTAAATTTCTCTACTAAGAAATCTTTATGATCCCAAGAATGACTTTTATTGTATGTCTCACTGTGCCAACATTTTGTTAACAATCAGTTTTATTTAAAATAATGTTAAAAGCCCTGCCTTGTGGCAGTCATATAATACAAGTATGCCTCTTGAATTTTTTTGTATATTTAACATGAATCAAAGACATAAAATAAGTTCTTAGGTAGTTGTATGTAAACAGATACAATCCTTACTCTACATGATTTGTCCATGTGTATATTAGGCAGTGGTAGGTAAAGTAAACAGATTCAGGTAAACTGGGAGGAGGAAGGACCCTTATCCATCTCGAGTCAAAATTTGGATCAACTGAAGAGTAGTTTTCTCTGTAGAACTGGGAAGATTCATTGATAAAATGTACAGAAATTTGCTTGGAGCTCATCAGGGCAGGCAGTTAGACTTTTCAAATTAGTCTGACGTCCTTGCTAAGTGGCTTTTGGAAGCTGCACGTCTTTTGGCTTACATGAAGTATGTTCTTTCAACAGATGGCAGCCTTTCTAGTAGTAAGAGAAGAAAGACTTGTAGAAGTCTTCTCATGGGTAGTTGTTATCTGTTGGTACTTTGGTGACTGAAATGCTGACATCATGGAGAAAAATCTCAAACTCATAACACTTTTTAATCAATATTTTTGCTTCCTAACAGAGATAGTTCTAGATTTCTGACAGTTCCAGAACCATGATCTGATTAAACACTTGGTAAGTCTTTGACAGATGCTGTTCCCTGAAACTAGAAAGATTACTGCTGTGAAGTCGAAGATGAGCAAGAGTGGTATATGTTTTGTTTGAGTAGAGAATATTTGTTTGCTTTCAGTGCAGAATGAAGTGACTGAATACAAACTGCTTTGGTGGTCTTGAATTTGTAAGCAAGCACTCACCTGGGGAAGGCATAAAAATGACTAAGTGACCTCTTCTAAGTGGGAAATTGTATCTTGTTGAAAAGGTCTTATAGGAGGTTTACATTCTACTAATTTCTCAAGTAGTAAACTCCTGCCTGAGCAGAACTTCTGTTAGTTACTTGTATTTTCTTTTTTTAATTCTTTCTGAATAATATAGTATTTTTTAGGGAGCTTTCTAATATACCGCTATTTTATAACACTAGTGGGATTCCTTTATATTGCATAGATCATTTGGGATGATGTCCAAGATGTGACTCACTGTGATGTTTTAAGGCATTATAAAGTGTTTGCAAACTCATCTAGATTGTTTTGTTGTGGTGACATGATCGGGCTGTACTTCCTGTCTTGAGGAAACCTGCAAACATTGTAGATAATCAAGATTTGCTGTACTACTTTAATTTCTTCTTGGTAAGACATACTGCAAATTTACCTTTGGCTTTATAATTGTCCTTAATGGATTTCTTCAGCTGTTTTGAGTGTGTCTTAATCTATGTTATATGGTTACTGATAAAAGACAGATTCGATCTGGAACACTGAAGACATAAACGCCATTCTGGATTTCTGAAACAAAAATACTGACCAGCTTTCTTGGTTTATAGAAGAATACATAGCACTTGTAATGGAAATGCTAAGCAGGGCTGGAAGCATTGATTGAGCACCTGATGGGAAGGCAGGGCCACCCCAGGGGAGGTCAGCTGCATTCAGTGAGGGGGCCGGGATCCTCATTCAAGGGTTGGCAGTGGAGGTAATGGTGTCTTGCTGGTTGTCCCTGTGTACCTGAGGCCTTCTGAAGGTAAGCAGCTGCTTTCTTTTATTTCTGTGCCCATGGATCTTGCATTCGAGTAAATCCTAGCTTGCTGCAGCCTGGAACCTTGCTGATCTGCTGTTATTGCTGCACTTTCTATTCCACTGCATCACAGCAGTTAAGATGATTTTTTGATTTTGCAATAGTTCTGTGCATATGTGGTTTTTTTTTTCCTAACAAATACATTAAAATAAACAAAAACAGCAAACTTTTTAAAACTCAGCACTGTATTTATACAACTGCTGGTCTGACCATTGGTTTCCAGTTGAACAAGTGTTGTTTGTACAGTCACAGGCTTAAGGGGGAGAAAAAAAATTGCATTGCATGCATTTTATGTTTTATTTTACATCCAATCTCAACTCTGCCAAGAGATGAGAAGTTGACTGGCATATCATGTAACGAGACATATTAAACCAAGTGTGTGGGGAAAAATAGATCTGGGCACAGTACGTATCATTTTTGTCCTCTGACTGTATTATCTATATCAATCTGAGTATTGGTATATTAAAAACTGTTATTATGCCATTATGACTGACTTTAGTGCACACAAAAAAACCCTGCAGATTATTTGAGATGGATTAAATATACTTAAGTGGTTCTTAAGTGGTATCCGTGTGTGTGTGTGTGTGTGTGTGTGTGTGTGTGTGTGTGTAAAAGAATTTTGAGAAATTGAGTCAGGTTCTGTTGGGAATTGTCTAGGGAAAAGCAGTTACTTGCATGAAGATCATCCAAGTGATTCCCTGTGTAAAAGTTGTCAGATAACCTGTGAACTTATTAGTTTATCTCAGAGCTGTGATGCTTCATGCAATGTGCTTTGTCAAGAATTTGTATTGCAATGTTTCACAATTGTAAGGTTTTTGTTCGCTTGTTTTCTTTACAGAGAATAACAGACGCGTTTTGCAACTTGATTCTAAATGGGAGTAAATCTCATATCTGAGGATGAAACTCTTGTTCCCTCTGAACAAGAGGATCCTGGCAGAGGATAACTAACAACTCATTTTTTGTGGTATTGAGAGGTTTTCCAGGTTTCGTCAGTTGTTTCTATATTTTTTTGTAATCCCTATGTAAACTGCTTTGCTGCAGGAACTGCTGGTTGCTAGCTCTAAGTTGAAATAAAGCAAAATTATAGATTAACGAGACTGTTTTTAGCACAACTGTTGTTTTGCTGCTCAAGAATTTTCTACTGGCCTGCTAAAGTGGGCATAGTCAGAATGTGCTGTGTGAATAAGCAGCTGTTTATTTTCTTTAGTTCTTGTCCAAGGCCACATGTCTTTATTTAGTGTTCACTATTCAAATGCTGTCTTGAATGCTGAATTTTGTTTTGCATCATGAATCACATCCTTACAACATCTGAGTTACTCATGGATAGCTATTACATTTATCTTCATAGATATATTCATTCAATTCATTACTGAGAATTTATCTTTATAGCTGACCTTAAGGTAACAGTATTATTACTACTTTTTTTTTAAAAGAAGTTAGTTATGGCTCCATTGGTATCAAAATTCTGTATGAATCTTTGGGTGCCCAAGCAGGAATGCCTCTTCCTTCAAATTCAGCATTTGGTTTATTGCTTTGGAGTGACATCCACTTAGAGTAGTGAGTGCATAGCATGTCTGGGAAGCAGATCTAGAGCTTCCTTGGCAGCCAGGAGAAAGAGCCAGTGCTGTGACCTACCTGTATGCTATAGTGACTTCCTGAGCAGCATACGGGAACTGTGTGGCTGAGGTTTCAGTGCTCATCTGTAAACTGAGCGCATTTCTTACAGTATTGGTATTGCAGTTTCCAGCATCGCTTAGCCTTTAGAAATAAAACCCAAAGCTGAAGGAGTTGATTCCTAAAGAGTTTGCTGGAAGAACCAGGCTGTCTAGGTCATGGTTGCATGAACAGGTAAATTGCCAGAGTGAGTTGCTGCTCCCCATGCATCTTTATCTCTTTGTGTTGCTGACAGCTTGGCAAGCCAGTTAAACACAGCTGCAGAAAGCATTACAGCTTTTTCTTTGGTGTTGCTTTCCTATGCTGTGCTGGTAAGGTAAATCGGCATATGGATGTCAGCACCAGTGCTGGGAGAAATGCACTAGAAGCAGGAAGACTTGTGTATGAGAAATTAATGTAGAACTCTTTCCTCTCTCCTCCAAGGATTAGCATCTGTGAAGCCATACCCTTAAGGCTCTTTGGTAGGTAGTTGTTCCAACTTAGCTTTTATTCTTAATTGCAGGTTTCTTGCTTGTTCTAAGCTGGTGTGGCTTGACGCATTTCAGACTGCAGTACTTTGCCTGATGCTGACTGGTCATATGTTCTAGTTTCCTTTCTTGCTCTTCTGATTGGTTGTACAGCCACGGAATGAGCTGATACCAAAACTGCTATTTTACCTGCTGTTGTTTTTCAGACAAATGAGAAGCTGATTCAACCTGTAACAATTGGGCCAGTACAAAGATAGGATGAAGAATGCACAGCTGCAGCTAAAGATGGTTGTGAACAGCCTGGCATCTTGAGAAACAGTGCTGTGTTTGTTGATCCAGGGCTTCTCAGCAAACTGCATGTATTGGTTCTCTACTTCCTATCCACACTTGCACAAACTGGTTGCTCCCTCTGTGGTGGACCTATCACAGTGTTGTCTGAGGGAGGAAGAGAAGCTGCCTTTTCTAAGATCCCGTGCTTAGCAGCTCTGACATCATAGCCCTAGCATTCAGAAGGAACAACAGGCAGATAGGTCTTGCTTTTAAATTCAACTTATGTTTCGGGAGATTTACAAGAATAGCAATGGAATGGTCTTCCTCCCAGGATTACCTTCCCACTGACTTACCCTTTTTTATTCCAGAGCTGCAAAATATCAGTTCCGTGAAGTACAATGGCAGAATTCCTGTAGGAGTTTGAAAATCTGCAGTATCCTGTATTTCTCTCTCCAGGGAAATGGCTGAGAACTCACTTCCTCTCCCACCACCCAATGGCTTAAGAGCTTGCTGCTGATGTTGGAAAATTTCAGGCTCCAATTGTTAAGATTAGTTGGGACTTCCAGGTGGCAGAAAACAGGATCTTTCAATGAAAGATTATGGATATTTTATTAATAATAAATAATGCTACCAGAGGAGCTTATAAAAAGGCAGATTGAAAATCTGCTGCTTCAGCTTCACACTACTCAAAGCGTTACTTACGTTTAGTTTTTTGAGCTGTTTATCCAAAATGGAATTATAACAGTACTTGTGAAATTCTTGCCTTGGTAAACCTATTGAACAGTTGTATCTGTATGTACTTTGGCAATCTAAATTTAAAACAAGGCTTTCTCTAAGAAGGTCAGTGAAAATACTTTTCTTTTGATCTTGCATCCTTGTGGATGCCTGTGTAGAGCATCTCTTTGGTAGGCTCTTTGGTAGGCTCACTTGAACTGGTTGCAATAAGGGTACACGTGTTGCACAGTTCCTCAAAAACTGCTTGTTTTAGAAAAACCAGAAGTCAGGACAGTGGACTTACACTGGCCAAAAGGATATTCCATACTGTATCATATCCCACAAATGGAGAGTTTTGAAGGAAATGGCTCTCTTCCGCTTACTGGGGGCTAGCAGGGCATCGGTCAGTGAGTGATGAGCAGTTGCTTGTGTATCACTTGTTACATACATTCAGATATATATGTAGTCATTACTATTATACTTCTTTTTTCTGCATTAGTAAATAGCTTCATCTCATCCCACGAGTTCTATTTTGGTTTTTTTTTGTTTGTTTGTTTTTATTCTCCGTGATTTTTCTCCATGATGTCAGCATTTCAGTCACCAAAGTACCAGCAGATAACAACTACCCATGAGAAGACTTCTACAAGTCTTTCTTCTCTTACTACTAGAAAGGCTGCCATCTGTTGAAAGAACATACTTCATGTAAGCCAAAAGACGTGCAGCTTCCAAAAGCCACTTAGCAAGGACGTCAGACTAATTTGAAAAGTCTAACTGCCTGCCCTGATGAGCTCCAAGCAAATTTCTGTACATTTTATCAATGAATCTTCCCAGTTCTACAGAGAAAACTACTCTTCAGTTGATCCAAATTTTGACTCGAGATGGATAAGGGTCCTTCCTCCTCCCAGTTTACCTGAATCTGTTTACTTTACCTACCACTGCCTAATATACACATGGACAAATCATGTAGAGTAAGGATTGTATCTGTTTACATACAACTACCTAAGAACTTATTTTATGTCTTTGATTCATGTTAAATATACAAAAAAATTCAAGAGGCATACTTGTATTATATGACTGCCACAAGGCAGGGCTTTTAACATTATTTTAAATAAAACTGATTGTTAACAAAATGTTGGCACAGTGAGACATACAATAAAAGTCATTCTTGGGATCATAAAGATTTCTTAGTAGAGAAATTTACTTTTAGAGAAATGCTGGAAGGGTTTTACTGCTTCTCTAAATAAGTTAAGAAAACACACACACTTAAAACCACAACTGAAAAAAAAAATATATATATAACATATTTTGCTTTACCCACATGCAAACAAGAGAAATTATCCTAGAAGGAAGGGAATGAGAGGTCAAAGATACTCCAGCATTCTTAATCAGGATCTTTTTATAACACTGCAATTTAACAGAAAATATTATTTAAGCTTTAGTATACAAATATTTCTTTCCTGTTATGAGAATACAAAGCATTTTACAATGATGTTTTGTTTCATAAGGTAGATCAGAGTAGAATCTCTGTATTCTAGAATGCATCTATTTTGATTCTCGATTTTCGTTTCAAAACTTAGAGAACATCGCCACATGTGAAGGAGAATGTCACTACAAACCTAGAGAACCATGTATGACATACAGACACTCAGATAATCTGAAGGTCCAAGCCACAATCCAGAAAAAGCCGCACTTTGCAGTCTGTTACTCCTACAAGGAACTCCAAAAATGAAACATAACGTGGTATTAAAGCACGGGTTCCAACGTCACCTCAACTTAAATAAGAAACAAAGCAATGTCATGTTTTGATATCAAGTTATTTTACAATTAAAAATGAAAAAGAGCTTCTGAAAAATAAAAACATTTATGGCAAAAAGTGGTCAAATTCACCCTCTAAAGCAGTCCTTCCATACAGCAGCACTTGAAAACGTGGAAAAGAAATATGCAAGCTAAATCAAGCTTTCCAAATCTTTGCATGTACTGCCAAAAAAGTGATTATGATATCAATATCAAACATAGGAACTCCTTCACTGTATACACTAAGCCACAGATGTACACAGGCACAATTTTCATTGAAGCCAAACCATGCATATTGATAGAAGAGCTAAAGTTGCCAATGTAAAGGGAGTAAGAAGGGCTTACACCTTATGGCTGCCAGAAAATAAAGAGGGCAGAAAAGGAATCTTAGCATTCCATATTCTTGCAAATAGTAATATATTATGCCACACAAATCATTGCTATGCTATCCATTAGAGAGAAGAGAAAGAAGTAAATTACACAGTAAAACAAAACTCTAGATGCAAGCAAGAAACAACTATCAGTTCTGCCTAGTACAACTCTTTTGTCTGCGTAGAAGAAGCCACAAGTCAACTTAAAAAAAAAAAAAAAGAGATTTAGTATTACCAGACTGTACATTACATTGAAAGAGTGTATGAAGTGATAAAGAGTTGTTTATATGCAGATCTACACAACAGAAAGAAATCCAAATAAATAATGGACATGTAGGCAAAACAGCCTTCTTACGTGATGTATTATATTAAGTACGATATAAAACAATTTGCCACTTTTGGTCCATTCAACAAGTCAACAAAATGCTGCCAATACCACCCATTTCTTACATTTACCTCACTTCTGTCTGTACTTGAACAAAGGATGCTACTAAAATGTACTTGCATACAGTTGAAATACCTGCAAGGTCACCTGCTTGGTATGTATTCAAGCATTATAGCAACTTGCATCATCAACGTCATTCCACAGATAAAGGAAAGAAGGCAATGATGGACACTTGTCATGGTTCTATGTTTTTTGTTTTTGTTTTTTTTGTTTTTGGGTTTCAGTATTCCACATCAAAACATCATGTAGTGTACGGGGCATTAAAGTGTCACTGCCCAATCCCAGCTACCTATCCCTGTACATTACAGAAGTCACGGGATCTGGCCCTTCCGGGTGGGGGGGGCGCTCTCTTGCTGCCTGGCAGTGGGTGCTGGAGGGTGCTTTCCTAGCCGTTCCAAGCTTTTCAGGTTTGAATCGGTCCCGGGAACTCTCTCTCTCTCATCTCGTCTGATT